>NC_053128.1:13599183-13604183 GCF_010015445.1 Perca fluviatilis
AACACCTGGCACCGTCTGATATTACAAAGAGTCGTAAAGCAGGGGTGTCAAACTCATTTTCACTAAGGGCCACACTGGAAAAAGAGAATCACACCAAGTGCCAGTCATATATGAGTTTATTGACGTGCTTTTGTTACTGCATGTCACTTTTTTTTTTTTTACATTTTGGTAGCTTTTTTTCCTCATTTTTGTTCCGACTTTTTGTGGCCTTCTCATAAATTTGTCACCTTTTTCTAAACCTGTTTCACAGCCTGAATATGAAAACTCTCTCTCTCTGCTTCTGGGGGAATTTCTGAGTCTCAGTCGGCAAATCTGCCCAAATTGTGCTTTGAAGGTCAGATAATTACAGTTAAAAAAAAAACACTTTCCTGTGTTTTTGGTTTGGCGCACAACTAGGCGGGCCAAAATTTATTGTGAACCCAAATTGATATACGGGCCGGATCTAAATCTGAAAGGGGCCGGATTTGGCCCGCGGGCCTTGAGTTTGACACGTGTGGTAGAGGATGAACACGTTCGTGACAAAAAGGAAAAGTAAACACGCGCAGTACGCGCCACCTCTGCTAACCCTGCACCTGCCGTGTGTATTTGCCCTGCCACCTCATCACCCGTTTCAATAAACGTGTGGGGGTGGAATGATGTCAATACAATGCTGTAAAGGCAAATACACTTATCGGATTATTGTCTAACCAAATGCATGCCAGATTCAACAAGATCGCATTGTGAGACCGGGTATAAACTAGGTTTTGATGCCCATTTAGTTTGGTGTGGGGAGGGGGGGATAGGTTCGGAGGTATAGGACGGGTTAAATGCCGAGGACAAATTTCATCTTGTTCGTCATCTCAGATATCCCGACTTCCCAGTTCAACTGGAACGCACCGTAAATTCCCATCAGCTCCAGGTGAACTGTGGCCGACGATGATGGGTGTGCTGTCAGGTCATTCGAAAAGGATAATTTCTCTGCAGGGACCAATTCTATTATTGATACTTACTCATAATCAAAAGGAAACTAAGAGAGGGAAAGAAAGGAAGGGTAGATTAGAAAGAAAATTTGAGAAGGGAAGCTCATAAAATCTTCACAGCGCAGCCTAGTCGCTATCTCTCCTTTCTGCTGATCCTCGGTGGATTGATTGACGTGACTCGCATGCTTCTCATGGGGCTCCCCTTGACTTTGCCACCTTTGTCATGATAAGGTTTCACCTAGTCTGGTGACTTGGCTCGTGTACCTCGTCAGGCGACACAGGAGAAATCTATACGGACAGACACATGACCAGGTATCCATTCAGGCTAAGTATCTACAGTATTAGCAGGTTTAGGTGCACAGGGGTTCCTTTAGAAGAAACAAAAGAATGTATAGAAACTAAATGGTTTTTTTTCCCCCAATGTCTGTCAAATGACTTGAAAACACTTTTTTTTTTCCTGTGAAAGAAATTGCAAAGAGTTCAAGGTGTTCCCTTTTCAGAGCGTATGTAGAGATGTACAGATATAATGGAGAGAAAGCAGTTTGTTTTGCTCCTTCTGAGAACCTTCGCAAAGACTCTAAAGTCCCTCTTCGCATTCAATTGCTTCTTTAATGCGCAGTGCTTGGCGCATCAACATTCGGTTTCATTATGTCTTATTTCTAAAGCTATGTCTTGCACTTCCATTTTGTTTTAATAAATAGTGCACGACTTCTTCAAACTTCCCCACATATCAATACGTCTTTGTGACTGAGGTGGCTGGTGTGTGCACCAGAGCCCAGGGCAAATATATAATGCTAAACTGTTACCAGCCGGCCAGAGTGCCCCATTTCAGTTTCCTTCCGTAAATATTTTGTTTACTAAACGCCAAGTCTGCCTGAGAAATGCAAGCTTTCTAGTTTATGGATTTTATTACCAAGTAGAGGTGCGCCTCCACTCTAGCGTTTTCCTTCCGAAATGACCCAGGCACCGAGTACTTCATCATTAAGTGGAGCGAAGCCAATGCCGAGGCACCGTTCCAAACAAAGTCGTGCTGTAGTCAGGAGGTACTCAAATGTGACACTAGACACACCTGCATCCTTGAAGTGATGAATGTTTTATGCCAAGAGGAACATTTTGATCAAAACCATGGTATCTAAACAAAGTTTTAATTACAGAAACCGCTGCTGCAGAGTGTTATTTACACTTTAAACTATTTTAATACATTAAAAAGAATGCTCTCTAAAATGATGATGTCCCCAACTGTTGGAGTCAACGAATAAGCTCTCATGTCATTTCATTTTTTTTTGTTTGATTAAAAAGGTGCAGTAGTTAAGACTTATAAAACTAACTTTCTGTCATATTTGCTGAAACTGACCCTATGTTCTAGTAGAACTACATGAAGCAGGTCATTTAAAAAAAAAAAAAAAAATCTGGCTCCTCTGGAACCACCTACAGCCTGTAGTGCGATTTGCAAAAATCCACAGCTCCCTGTTCAGATGCACCAATCAGGGCCAGGGACACTGCGCATCAATCACTGCTCATGCACAAACAGTCATTCTCCCTTGTGGGGGGAGGGGCTTAGGAGACCATTTTGGCCTTTAGCGGAAAGGGGGGAGGGACTGAGAATGTCGATGTTCAAAGTCCCGGATCTTCGCAATCCTACCTACGGCACCTTTAAATTCCTTTGATCTTAGTCTAATTAGCACCTTCTAACAAGCTATGGCAACGTTCCTGAACAACGTACAGTGATGTGACGAAAGACGAAACTGAAACGAGGTCTGGCGGTTCAGAATTTGGTAGCTGCAAACGACCCTGGCGTAGGTGTGATCAGAGCCTGTCACGCTTCCAGCGACTGCTCAGAATACAGCAAACCATCAACAGCGCCGCACGCAACGGGAACGCGCGGATCCGGTTTGTGCATTATAGCTAATACATTCTAACCAAGTTCATGAAGTGTACGAAGCGTGGTTGGCATCATGTGTTCGACATCTGTTTCCTCCAAAATCGGGTTTCACTTCTGCTGCCTTGCTAATGTATGGCACAACAGAATGAGGAAGTGGACCTGTTGTTGCACAACAAAGATTGTTCTTTCTGCAAGCCTGCGGTTGCCCGTCACCCTCGTTCTTACTTTCATGTGTGTTGACACACCTCGCTGTGCTGATGTGCGTTAGTGGTATTGTGGTATACCAGTGACATAGGCACTGCGGATGTGTGGATGTGAGCACGACTTAAAAAGCGTGTTACTGCTGTGGAATTTGTCAATATATCAATTTGTTTTGATAATTGATTTTTTTTCCAAAGATATTTATCAAACGTGTGCGCGTGTGTGTGTGTGTGTGTGTCATCACGTACAAGACAGAGCCAGAAAGTCATAGAAATGCCAGATGGGTGCGTGTCCTCATCTCACCTGGGTATGGTCACACACTTTGTGTTGCTGTTCTGCGTGCTGATGGCTTTCTCTAGCTCATCCAGCTGCCCAGTCTTCTTCAGCTTCTTCACCAAGCTCTTTACAGCTTTTTCACACCACTTGTCCTCCTGCCCCCCTCCGTTCTGCTCCCCAACTCCTCCGATGCCTCCTCCGGCTCCCCCACTCCCTGCCGGAGTCTTCTTCCATCCCAGGAGGCGCTTCACTACCGGGGGAGTGAAGGGAAGGATGGAGGACATGCTGGCCTGTGCACGTTATGTGTGCGCCTGTGCGTCTTAAGTGGGTTTCGGTGCCCCTCTTAATCTGACGTGAAGAGAAAAAGGGAGAGGGGAAGGAGGGCGATACAGGCGATGGGTTGGTGGAATTCCTGCTGGAGATTTCTTTTTTAAGCTATGTATACTGAATGCATGAAAGTATTTTTTTTTTTAATGAATGTCTAGTCAGAACTAAGACATTGGTCTTGAGGAGTCTTGGGAAACATCAGATGGACAGCACAAAATGCCAAGGGAGTACATCCAAAGAAACCTAAACAGAGAGGAAACAAAGAGAAAGGACACATCATAAAGAGTAAGATAGTTCAGAAGATAAAAAGTCTGTTGAACAACTCATTGCATAACATTTTCTTCTGAAATGACTACATTAATTATGCCCACACATCCAGACTGATGAACTGTTTTGTTTTTTTCCCATTGCCATACTGTATCTATCACAGCCCCCTGCTGCTAACTCTCCCACCATGCAACACTGTATGGATCAGTCATAGCACACAGTGTTGAAGCATGACCCAATTCGGTTTAATGTTCAGCTGATTAATACATTCTAATGCTGTTGCACACTTTGCTGTCCACTTGTGCAATAGTACTGTCTGGTGCGATTTGATAATGACAAAATTAAGCTCATCTCTTTGCACAAACAGGCAGCCATCCCACAAAACCACTTCAACTCATGTTCATCCTTAAACACAGATCTATTGTGAGGGGCGCATGATGTACTGGTCACTTTATATACTTACTGGGCAATAGTTGCTTACATACCACATATCGTATCAGAATTTGGACTTTTGGTAATATTGGAATTTAAATGATCATTCTGGTAATGTAATCTGTTCACATGTCCCATTTATAAGCAAACGTTGAATTAATAGCGTTACATTTCTGCAAACTTTAGTGATGGTTACAGTGAGCGGATTTGGCTTTTATTCACAAACACTTCTGTTTTACAAGTGGCAACATTCACAGATGCTGTTCATGCAGCTGTAGCTCTGCACAAATTACTTGAAAACTTATATTGTTTTTACTCTAAATGGCGAGGGTGTGGATGACCCTGTGTCACAACATATGGTTTCTTTTCTTTGTTTGGTCAACCTTTAAAGACTCATTGAAGACAACATAGCATTCATATTCATGTTCAACCATCGTTTATTACAGAAAAAAAGAGGAATGTATGTATGTATGTATGTATGTATGTATGTATGTATGTATATATATATAAGGTGATAAATCTTTGTCATTATCTGTACTAACCCTATGCTAATCCATAGTAAACCTATCCTTGTATCGAAATCAGTGCTCACTCTCTAAAGCTGAGCCGTGTAAGGCTATGTTAAACCCTGGTCAGGAACAGGTGAGCAATTCACA
>NC_053128.1:13906683-14039183 GCF_010015445.1 Perca fluviatilis
TCTCTCCCTTTTCCTTCCAGTCCCCTTTTTTGAGGTCATGCTGTATCCGATCGATCAGGGCCATTGATCTTCCAATACCCGTGGGCGTGCCTCTCATTTCAAGACAGACCATTAGCCAATCATTAATCTAGATCAGACCATTAACCTATCATTAATCTGGGACGCTATTTAAACTGAGGCTGCTGATTGGGTCAATGGTGACCTCTGACCTGTGGGTTACCGCAGCAACATGAGGCACATCAGTTCAACATCCCCTCCTTCAGCAGCTGTTAATGAGCTAATTGGGTGTACTCCGATATGATTAAATAAAACAATGCTATTAAGAGCAGGTGGCGGTCTGGTTTTGTTTAAATTGGCTGAGCACATGCACACACATGCATGCACGCACACACACCACACACACTGCAGGCCATGTCTACAAAAAAATCTCACAAATCCACCTATATAACATCTAATCAATGTGTTGCACAAAGTTTTCTTTACATGTTTGGATTAGGCATAAAAGATGAGCTTCGGCTGCTTTTAAAACCTGCCACCTTCTCTACACATGCTCACTGTTAACGCCGCTAAATCATGCTATTTCCTCCCAGCTCAGCGCTGACTCCTTTGAAACTAAATTGTGACATGCGTGAGCAGAGCTGAGGGGACATTTTGGCATTTGCAGGATGAGATTTTCTGCTGTAACAAAATCTGGGAGCATGTGTTAAAAAAAAACACACAGTATGTGAGATTGACCCTGGTTTCAAAAACTTTGTCATGAACTGAACAGTAGAGTTGCAGACATCATATTATACAGTACTTTCACAAACAGTAAATCCACTATGTATGCAAAAAATACCATAAATCTGAATCAACACCTCTATGACAGCTTCACAAATTCTGGTATTTATTGCAGTGTTGCTGTTTAGATGACTGCTACATACAGCTAAAGCGCTGGTTAAAATGATTTGATCTGATGCATGGCATCTGCAGGCTTCCCCTCCAACCGACCTTTGTCATGTCGCCTTTTCCCTTTTCCTTACAATAGTTTTTGTTTTCTTTAATGTGTCTTTAATCTATCAGTCTATCAGCTTATATATATATATATATATATCTGTATATTTACCCCCATGTGTTTATTTATTTGGTTGTGTCTTTTTTTGCCTTATGTAACTTATTCATTCATAACCTACACCCCGCCACTGTTGAAGGGGATGGGGTGGGGGCTAAAGTGAGGAGTTGTTTAATCTCACTGGAACGTGCAGGCGCAGAAGACCGCGCTCTCGTGCAGGAGGTCTCGCCTGGACAAGTGCCTGTACAGAGGTTGACTAAAGCCAAGCACAGCGCGCGCTCTGGAAAGCTTCTGCTCGGCTGTTTAACAAGGGGGGGGGGGAAACATTTCTTTTTTGATTCATCTCGAGTACCGGAGAGTTGTTTCCTGCGCTCTGGATAAAAAAATGGGATCATTTTCATTCGAAGCCATCAGATATTTCCAGTGGTGGATTTCATTGTTTTGGAATATGTTTGATGAGCATTAAGCTTTCTTTCTCGACATTTCCTCCCCTGGGCTTGCCTACACACTCTGCTTCATTTTTTTTTTCTCTGCCGCTGGAATACATGAAACAAATTACCGTTTGTTTCTACGACCTGTTCAATAACCAAAAAGGCTTGAATGATGAAAATCTTTTGAGATGAAAAACAGCACTTTTAGGGATCATTTTTTGCTTGTGCGCGGCTCGTGCCTAATCTCGCGCCTCAGCAGCCTGTTGTCCGTGTCCGTGGAGAAACGCGCAACTTTGCCGCGAGCTGGAGCCGGAGCTGGAGTTGGGGCTGCAGCTGGTCTGAGCGGCGCGCCAGGGCCACACGCAGGGGGCCAGGAGGGGGACCAACGGAGCGGCCCCGGTGTTCCGCCGTTCTGTGGTTGGACGGGGCATCCGGTGCAGCTGTGGAAGGCGGATGATGAAGACGGTGGTGATGATGATGATGAGGATGAATGGCCCGGCAGCTCGAGTAGGCACCGGGGTCTCGCCACCATTATGTTTACTGTTGTGCGCTCTAGTCTTCCTCACGCCGTGCGCTCACTCTCACCCGCAGCCGTGCCAGGTGCTGAAACGCATCGGCCACACGGTTCGGGTCGGGGCTCTGCACGTTCAGCCTCGCTTGCTTCCCGCCCCTGCCGACAGCAGTGCTGAGGACTGGGACACCGATCGAGGTTTGATAGGGAGCGGAGAGCGGCGGGTGGAGTTGGAAAAGCACCTTATAACAAGTGCCGGTGCGCCTGGATATGGAAGCCTCAGGTCTAGAGGCGCCGTTAGTAGCCAGCGGGGATCCAGCAGGAGTAAGAGCCAGGCACGACAGCGAGAGGAGAACACCTCGAGGGAGAACCGCGTGTTTGCACCCCGAGACTCGGTCCTACTTGCGGTCGAGGCTCTCAACCGGGCCGGATTGTTGCCATACAATTTATCCCTGGAGCTTGTCATGGCCGTTGGGTCCGGACTCGGCGAGCTGCCCGCGTTCTCCTCCTCCTCTGCGGGCAGCCCCGAGAGCGAAGACCCGCTGTCCTTCGTGGAGAGCGTGTGTCACACCGTGGTCGTGCAGGGGGTTTCCGCCATGATCTCCTTTCCACGGAACCGGGACGAGTTCGTCAACTTGGAGTTCGTCTCGCTTGCGCTTCGGGTGCCAGTAGTCAGCGTTGTGCAGAGGGAGTTTACGCGCCACAGTGAGGTAAAAAGTTATGGTTACACTTTACTTGAAGGTATCTATATGACACTGTCATGAACGTGTCATAAACATTATAAACAAGTCATAAACGTTTATGACATAACGCTTCTTTTAGTAAGTGTCATTCGGTTTTTGTCATGACAAGTTATGGTTAGTGTTAGGGTTAGAGTTAGGGTTAGGGTTAGGCTTTATGTGTCATGAGTGTGTCATGACAGTGCCATATGTTCATGACAGTGTCATGCCACTGTTATGTAGATACCTTCAAGTAAAGTGTTACCAAAGTTATTACTAAAAAACATCTCAACTGCTGTTAACTGTTGATTACTGCACTCCGGCATACAGATGCAGAGAGACGTGACTGTCCCTGTGTAGCATATGTTATATAAATAAAAGCACAGGCTGACTGTGACAAGCCAGTCCAGTCCAGCAGTATGAATACAAATCACTTTAAGTTACACATGAATATATTCATCTCAATTTTAAGACGTGAGTAAAAGGTCTTAATGTGGATTCATACGACCTAAATACCATCAGTGGCCCACCTATTAGACAGGGGCAGAATGGGGAAACAATTCATCTGCTTGCTGAAGGTCTTCTCCTCCTCCTATTAGACATTTATTCAGATGAAGGTCAGAACATTTTCTTTTTATCCTTTCTTGTTCAGTATTGATTTCACTTGTCCTGGTTAAATGGCTCAAATTAAGATAAAATAGAGACACAATTTGTGACATAAGATGATGTTCTTGATTTTCACAAAAAGCATGAACTCGGGGAGTCTGAGAAAAGCTGCAGTTGCTTCAAACTGAGACCAAATTAGGCAGCAAGGTGAGAGCACATGCAGGCTCTGTCCATGGTGCTGAAATCAACAAGAAGTACAGGGTGTCTCTTTGCAGAAAGGAAGGAGAGTGCATTCTCTCTTTTTTTATACTGTACACAAGGTTTCCAGTAAAAATGTAAATTGAAGGCTATGTACACCCAGTAGCACATGCCCTGATGTATATATGCACACTTTGTTGGTGTTCAGCATTCCACAAGCAGAGGTTAACCACAGTGGAAAGAGTATAGTGTTGGGAAATAACTTAGTTGAATTATAACTCTAACCTAAAGTTGTGTTGGCATCTACATTATTCATCTGACTCATTTCCTTACAAAAAATAAATGGTTTCTCCATCCATAGTTATCAGAAACACGTATCATAATCACACCTTTATGTTGAGACCTGAATCAGAAGACTTTCAATGTCCCATGCTTGTAGGGGAAAGCACCATCAATCTGGTAAAATCTCTGACTAGATTCTGTCCGACTTTTACTGTATGTCTGTACAAGAAAAACCCACATTTCCAGAGACACCCATAGCGAGAGCAAGTTGGATAACACGTTTGGCATTTGGCCTGTTCCAGTGAATACACAGTGAATAGTGCACAGATGGCATTTAAAGGCATTTCACTGCTTGTACAACAAAATCAAAATTGTTCTTTCCTACCTGTTTTCTAAACCTGTAGTAACCTGTAGTCTGAAAGACTTCACTGTAGCTTTAGACTAGTAAATGTACAGTTCTTTTTACTAAACAATATACCCACTTGGCAGGAAAACATCATAATAGTAACAGTCTGCAGTGGCATTATAATTTTTTAAACCAATGGCAATGTATTTTTACTACTGTGTTTAGTTTTAATCAAGAGCAATCAACAATACATGCCATTTTCTTTTTAAATTAACTCGTTTAGGACTTGGTAGGGTTGGGTATATGAGTTCTATATCTGTATCTACATATACAGCACCTGGAAAAAAAAAAACCTAATAAAAAAATAGGTTGTTTTCGGTGCCTTCAATAATCGTTCCAAAATGATATAACATTTTCTGATCCGTCTCCCTTATTGCTTTATGGTTAAGGTTAGTCGACTTTAGCTACTTGGTTTAGGTTAGGGAAAAATCGTCTTCATGTTTGATGAAAACCAACTTGACTGTTGGTAGAAGACATAAGTGAGCTTAGTGAATTTCTTGAACTGAAATGTGACTCTTTTGTCCAATACTCTAATTGATGATTATCTGTAGAGTTTGCAGCTGGAATGAAAGAGAGAGAAAATTTGTTAAAAGTGTAAACGCTCTAAATTAATCCCCGGGATGGTTCATTAACAACCAGTCTCTGGAGAGGACACCTGCTGAGAGGTGTGTGTGTATTTTTGTGTACAGGTAGAAATCTCTCTCACAATTACAGTACAACTAGACACACACACATGATGTAATTAAACTATACACTGTAAATCTCTTCAATTAGGTGGCACTAAAAGGGCAGTTATTGTATATATCAATGAGTACTGACTAGCAGTTAGAGTGTGTGTTTTTGACTTTCCACGCACAACCTTCCTGGGAGGGGCATAGAGTATCATTGTTTTACACACACAAACACACAAATGCACACACACACACACACACACACACACACACACACACACACAAACACACACACACACACACACACAAACACACACACATCCGTATCATTAGTTAGACTGAAAGGTTCTGGGACACTTGCCACCTACTGAGCTATAGCAATGTGTGTGTGTGTGTGTGTGTGTGTGTGTGTGTGTGTGTGTGTGTGTGTGTGTGTGTGTGTGTGTGTGTGTGTGTGTTTTATAGGGTAATATCTTCCTGCTCTGTGCACAAGGAAGCATTTTTGTTGTAAGCAGGTGTTTGAAGTCCACACTGGTTCTTAAAAATGAAATAGTAGGTATAGATAGAGTAGACAAACCAACAAAGATTGATTACAGTAATTGATGGATGGGTAGATGGATGGTTGGATGGATGAACAGGCAGAAAGATGCACTTGGCAATAGACAGTCAAACAAACAGATTGTGCTGAACTCATGTGTGACTTCTGAGAGATGGCTTAACTCCCCTCTGACTCAATCTTGTTTGGCTAAAACAGAAACAGAGTTTTGAAATTGTGAAACTTTTTGAACGTTTTGAGAGGATCTCATTAGGGTTTATTTGGTGACCATGTCTGACCTTTGTCTTATTTATAGCTTAGGTTAAACAAAGTTCACTGTTAAAACGTGTATAATATGCTGAACCAGTGAGCAACCTTTGATATTGGATCCTGCCCTCATTACAGTATGTTATGTAAGTGTCAAAATGATGAGACTGCATGAGAAAATTGAGCTCATGGACCAACATATAAAGTGACCTCAGAGTAAAGGGACTAGGATTGGGTTGGGAATAGGTGGTGAGAGGCTTTGGAAGCAGCAAAGGGTTGAGAATTTAGCATATAAAAGACCAGGGACTGGGAAAGTCCCAGGGAAATGAAACTTCTTGAGATTAAAGACCAGTTGTCACTGATAAGAGGACCTAGTGGTAATGTGGAAATGTATCCCATGCTGGCTCACAACACTAGAGCTTGTGTAAAATAAAGATACAGCATCTTCACAGACAGGTAATGCATATATGCAAATATCATTTGCTACTTAATCCAATTATGTACAAAAGTGTGCTCTTTGCATTAAAATTAAAATATGTTGCAGATATTCCCATATGTTGAAGGGCATATGTACAGAACTGTATGTGGAATATGTGCAATGTAAATTACAGATGTTTACACCATGTTGCCAGTTCATTAGATAAATCTGTACCATCTGTATCATTGGCTGCTCGCTGCCCACACTGGACAGCATCGCCTCATCCCGCTACCTCAGTAGAGCAAAAAACATAATCAAGGACTCCCCTCACCCAGGCCACAAACACTTTCAGTTACTCCCCTCAGGAAGGCATTACAGGTCTGTCAGAACCCGCACATCCAGGTTCAGAGACAGCTTTTTCTCCACAGCCATCACAACTCTAAACATTCAATTACAGAAATAGGACTTTATCATGCTAAATGATTATCTTGCCTGTTTTGCACTGCATTTGCACTTTTCCAGTACTGTGATCTTTAAAAAACAAATTTGGTGTGAGAGTGCGGCGTGAGTAAGTGTATGAATGTATACTACTATGCACTAGAAGCACCTATCACATTATGTGTATGTGAGGGTATGGTTTGTGGAAGGGTATGGCGTGTGCGTATGAATGTATACTTCTAGGCACCAGAAGAAGTAGTACTTAAATTTCGTTGTGACAGTGTTTTACAATGTTTTACGATGACAAATAAATGATTCTGATTCTGATCTGTACAATCTACAGTAATTGCAATTTTGCTAAACTTGTCTTGTACAGCTTTTGCTGACAGTATCAAACAGGTGTTGATTATACGTATGGCAATGTGTAGGGCTGTAGTTAGTGGTGCTGTACTGGACTGGACTTAGTGTTTACAGGTTTGACTAGAACATTCATTAGTGTAACTATATGGCAGTCTAAAGATGTTTTAAGCAGGACAGAAGGAAGCCAATTGTTGCAAAATGTGCAGAGAAATGAGTCGACAAAGTGAAAATATGTCATTGGCTTTGGAACTACTTCATCACAGTTACTAACACAGTCTCACAATTGGGTTATATTGAATGCCACTTAGCAGAATTTGTCAATGTCAACTATCTTAATCAAAAGTTGCAAAGAAACTCCTGCACACTGTATATCTTGCAACGGAAATTGAATAGCTGGTAACGTTTCGGTACTAGACCTTCATCAGGCAAAGCAGGTGTAGCACAGAAATGTTGCAAGTTAGACATTGTGCAGTTTCCTTGCAACTTTTGACTTACTCGTCGCGCTCCGACGCACCGGTCTCATTTTATGGATGTGCAGAGTATTTTTCTGTTCTGAACTATCATAATCACCCTTTTAATTTGTGAGCTCTAAATCACTGACAACCCAAAATAGTCTGAATCGATCCTCAGAACAGCTGCACTGATTGAAATGGACAACAACCGCACATTCAAACTTACCAACAATTTATTTAGTATTGATGATACTTCTACTTGGTATGCAACTTAGCTTGACCCATCTGTCTTTGCAGTGTTTTCAATAACGACTTACCACTAAGTAAAGTCCTATTTAATAATAATAATAATAATAATAATAATAATAATAATTTTGTCCAACCTCTGTGTTTTAGGAGTGTTTAAATATGTGAGCTATCACGTACTTCTCATATACCCGACAGTTAGTTTAGTCCAAGGGGCTCTGTTATGGAAGGGTGGTATTTATGGAATGCATGTTTTTACTGAGAAAATAAAAGAAAACACTTGCTTGCACAATTACACAAAGTAAGCCTGGGATTTTCGTTTTAGTTAGATGCTGGTAAATGTGTAGATTATGCTGATTAGGATATTGGAGTAATTAGCAGATGAATGATAGGGCTTTGCTGAGAGAGTTATTGGCGTTTCTAATTGTCCCTTCATACATATAGCTGGCAGTGACATAAGGAGGCAAGTAGGATGAAAGGATAGGAGCTATGGGTAGGTATGTGCACGGACCCTAAAATTTGAGTGTTTTTTGCTAAATCATCAGTCTTTTGTAAATTATTGCAAGGACGGGACAGTGTTCTATATGTTTATTAAAGAAAACTTCTGCAATCTTGAAAACATAAAAGTACCAGAAACCCATTTTAATCCATTTTCACACTTTCCCCACAATGTATCATCTAATCAAGGAAAGATCAATGCCAATTCATTACTCGTTTATTTGATTTGTCTACTGGCTCATGGTTCTGCCAGTCTATGCAGTTTTACCATACAGCAAGGTTTGCAAGTTTTTTTTCTACATAAAAACTCAGAGCAAATGTATTTTTGGCTAGGGAAGTCTCAGAAAAAACGGATTTCTGAAGAGAGAAGACTGATAAAAGAGAGCACTGGGACAACAAAGCTGGGATTTCCCAGTGCGTAGGAAAGCACCAGATCTCTGTACTTACATGAGAGAGCAGGCAGCCGCACTTCCTAGCAAATTTCCTCTTGTTTATTTACATGAGGATCAAAGACAAGGTTACAGATTTATGGTGATCAGAGAGCAAAAGTGCCGCAGCTGAGAATAAATCCTCCAATCCTCCTGGGGGATGAGAGGAGGTGAAAGTATGATGCCCTGTGGACTGCATTACCATTTATTTTCCTGAAACAAGGCCTCCAAAACTGAAATAAAACACGTAGCACTGCTTTTGTTGCTGCTTTTGTTGCAGCAATAATCCATCAGTGTGTATGCGATGAGCAGACGAATAATTATTATCTTATTTGCATGCCAATTGGGTAGAGTGAATAATGGGATAAGTGAAATTAACCAATAGATTAATCTAATGGAATTTTAGTGCAAAGCTTGTGTAAAAGTTATAAAGTCAATTAAACAGAGTCTCCGAGAGGCCTTTAAGTGTGGTTCTGTGCGCAAGTGCAAGCAAGTGCATGACAGACTTTGCCTGGGTGGCTGGTTTGTTGGGTACAGTATGCCAGAGTGCACTGAAGCAGATCTGGCAGCTCAATATTACAGGGATGACTGTGTCAACTTTGAAATGCATCAGCTCTGATCTTCTGGCTTACTATAATGCTGTAGGAGCAGTGCACAGTATGTGTAAAGTGGGTTTGCACTGTTCTGATCATAAAGGCACTGAGGGAGTCAGTGGAGTCCAATGACCTACAAATCATCCATATTTTACAACCATTTCACATAGAAAACAATATTTTTTAAGATTAATGTCCAACCTTACAGACCTCTGTTTCAGTTAAACGAGGGCTTGACTTGGTTTAGTCACAGGACATGTTTTAAAGTATGTACTGGTAAAAAAAAATAAAAAAAATAAAAAAACATTGTTATGGTTAATATTTAGTTTAACATGGTTTTCCCACATAAAAGTAAAAAATAAAAACTCTGAAAAGGCGCTGGGAGCACATCTACTATTTCTCCCTCTTTGAGAAATTGCTCATGCTCACGCTAGGTTGAGACTGGTTTGCTGACATTCTAGCATCGAGGTTGACCGGTATAAGAGCAGCGTGCATCAAAGATGACTAAAACATCAGACAGAGTCAACATAATGTTCGCTGGGTTCCTCATTTCCTCCATAGTTAATATCAAAAGTATTAAGAATTACACTTTGTAATAATATTAGGTTACATTATTGCCATGGGGTTCTGCACATAATCACATTTTCAGTGTCAACCTTTGCTTATCATTTGTCTCCTGGGTTGATCCTTTGATAACATAGTTCTCAATGCAGCAACTAAGGAGACTTCTGAAACTGATCCCTGTTTTTTACCTCACATAAAGATAGCATTAACTGTGACCCAAATAAATAAAGGTCATGGACTTTTCACTGTGGATTAGATATCTCAAGCAAATTTAGAGACTCCCAAATGTGATTTAACATACTACTGAAATGAAGTGAAACCAGATGTAGCGTGGAAGGTCGGAAATTAATCTAAAAAAGTAGTATATATTTTGGAAAATGGTCTATAGTAACATAGAGAATAACGAACTGGGGCTAATTGGTTAATACATCTAATTCCGTGGCTCTTTAACAGGATATATTGTTGTTCTCTTCTAAAGGCGATGAAGGCCAATTTAAATCACCGACAGGAAGACCATTTCCCAAACTACAAGGCAAGCAAGTACTAAGCCTCTTACCTACTGTAGTTGAGTTCCTGTTTATGTCAGAATTCCAACATTATATTACTCCGACCAGAATATAATGAAAAACAGGCAGACATTCATCCCGTTTTTATCTTTGGCGAAGCTATTGCAGAAATGCATTTTGTATATAAAACAGAGCATAATTAAGCTTCTTATTCAAGTATCTTCCTTGAGCATTTAGCCATTCGGTGGATGGTTTTCATCGCACCTGACACCACTATGAGACCACATCTCTTATCATTCCTGGTCCAGGTGGGAATCACGCACCGTTGCCGTGCTCATACCAACTGATCTGCCCAGGCCTCATCAATCATCTGATGAACTCATGAATTGCAAATCAGTGGTGAATTAAAAAGTGAGTTCAAAAAAGGTGGAATTGACCAAGTAGAGTATGTGAAAGGCCCAGTTGAGTTTCTTCAGGTTTTAGTGTTGCTTAAAATACAAATAGAGAACACATAAAGATGAGAGATGATAAAGATAGATGTAGTGTACTTCTTATGATGTGAAAAATGATATTCATGGGAGAAGGTAAGTGGAGGCTGAAATGCATTCTATAGAGCAGATTGTGTTTGTTCTCTAGGAACAAATTGAATTCTAAGATAGAAAGTAATTCTGCTGTTGGATTTATAACCTGTCTTTTTTTTGTCTTCCTTTTTTCTCCTCTTCTCCGCTCTATTACAATTATTTCTCCTTCCTGGTGCCCCGTCTTCCTATTGTCACACTTTTCTTCCTGAATGTTGCACCTAACCTTCTCCTCCACCATCCTTCCATTGTCCCTATTTTGCCTCCCTCTAACCTTTATTCCAAGAACCATCCTCTAATGTAATGTTTTTTTCTCCTATCTCTCTTGCCTCTATGAAATCCAATTGACCGTCGCCAGCCCTTTGTCCTCCCCATCACTACTTGTTTATCACTCCCATCGCCCTTACATTTCAATTCTCTTTTTTTCCTCCTGTTTATTTAACTGTCCCTCATCTCTATCCCATTCCATATGCTCTTTCCTCATACCTCCTCCATCCCTTTTACACTAATTCCCTTCTTTTGTCAAAATGACTTGCTCATTCACCCATTCCCCTTTTTCCAATCTCCCCACAGAATCCTCTCCATTTCCAACTGGCGATGCGGACCGTGGAGGCCCCACCATCCCGTCTCCTCTCTACCTTGCTGATGATGAATGGCTGGTGGGACTTCAGTATTCTGCTCTGTCAGGAGTGGGACATTAGCGACTTCCTGCTCCTCATTAAGAACAACACCCGCTTCCACCTGGGCACTCTTGTCAACCTGACATATACCGCCTCAACCTCGTCACCGCCCTCTTCTTCATCATCACACTCAGGAGTGGCCTCAGGTGTCGCAACAGGAGCGGAGGCGTCGTCGTCCTCATCGTCGTCTTTGCCTTACTTCTCTCCCTCCGCTACTTCGTCCACCTCCTCCGTTAAATCGGACCAGCAGCAAGCTCTCATGCGGCAATTGGATGCCCTGAGGGAACCTTCATCCACAAGGGCAGTGGTGACCTTTGGGTGCGAGATCCGCGAGGTGCGGCGTCTGTGGACGCTGGCCAGTCGGATGGCGCTCCCAGAGTTTCACTGGGTTTTGGGGGACAGCCAGAATGTGGTGGAGCTGAGAACAGAGGGGTTGCCCCTGGGGCTACTTGCACACGGAGTCATGGGTTCCCCTTCTCTGGATCACTATGTCCGTGACTCAGTGGAGCTGGTCGCGCGGGCGGTGGGCAGTGCAGCTCAAGTGAATCCTGCCCTGGCACTCATACCTGGGACTACTAACTGTATGGATGTACAACAGAGCAACGCCAGCTCGGGGGAATACTTGTCAAGGTAGGGAATCACGCTTAAGTCCTGATTGCACCCACATATTTTCATAAAATGAAATGCAATGACATGAATAATGTGACGATGTAACAATTTTATGATGTTGATGGTGCTTCACAGTTAGCCATTTTGCAAACCATGCTGTTGTGTTTAAGAAACGTGGATGCACTTTGTCTGTCTTCCAGGCATCTTTTAGTTTCCACCAATTTCCGTATGGTTAAAAGATCTAGCTGCAATTTAAAACTGGCCACTTGGAGTCAGCAGAAATAGGCCGTTGATATTGCAAACTTGTTAGCAAACAGTTGCCTACGTTCACATCCAGCAGACACAGAGAGACATTAGCATTCATTTGGAGTTATATTTCCGGGCCTGCCGCCCCCCCTCCATGGTGTTGTTTACGTATGTGATTCAGCTTCCTGTTTCTACTTTGTCTCCTCTATAATCCTTTCGTTCTGGCAGAATGTACTTCTCTCACATAGTGCAGATGTTTGGTCACAGCCCAGCTGCAATGTCAAACTGGAATCCTCTACAGAAACACATTTAAAAACATCTGCGAAAGGCGCGTGCATGCACAGTGTATTTGAGCGCACACTACATACACCCACTAACTGCAGCAGTGTGGTAAAATGATAAGGTGTAATGAATTGTATTTAGCCACAATCTGCAGCTGGGCCACTCTACTTTATAGTGCTACAGTAAGATATGAGTGATGGAGAGTGTGTGATCACACACCATCCCATTAACATAAGAGTGTGACCTTTCCGACCGAGATTCTCCTCAAAACACCTGAATCAGCAGGATGATCGGCCCAGGGGAGCGAATTATTGAAACGTGATTAGCTTGTAAAGCCTGGAGGAGATGTCTGGTTGTGTTTACATTTCTTTGGTTCATTTTAAGATGTAGCAAGTGTCGATTAGTCCGCCAGTGTTTTACGTATCACAGAACGAAGAACATGTGTTACAGGACCTTTTTAGCAGGATTATAAGAGCCCTGTCATTGACCCTGTGAAGGTAGGGGATTCACCTAAAGACATTTAACTTCCCATGTTGGATAGTGGGTCTAATCCAAGCTGTTTCACACACCTGGCATTTGGAAAAGTCAGCCATATGCCTTGCTCAGGAAAATTAGTATTAGATAGCAATATATGATACTATGACCAGCTGTTTGTATGTAACCTGCAAAGATAGAAAAAAGGCAGTATTCTCTCAGAAATGTTATTCCTTCTTTTGTAATTCAGTTTTTTGTTATACCGTGAGATCGTTTGGACTGCCCCATTGCCTTCACGCTACAGGGATTAACAGGTGTTGATATATTGTTCGTTTTCCAATTTATATATGGCTCTCTCGGTTGTAAAGATTGGAGATAAATCCAATCAAGGTCGTGATCATCATCTATTACCTATTGTTGTGCAGTCTAACAATTTTATTGGTTTCCTTTTCCTTTTCTTTTTTTAAAACAATCTTGAATCTGATCGTGGAGGCAGCATAGTTTAGCTGTCAGATACACTGACCTATCACCCATGTCTTTCTTTTCAGTTGTATCACAGATTTGAAATGCAGCCGACCTGTGGGTGCAGAGAGCTTTATAGTTTTTTAAAGTGTTTCTTGTGCTTACCAAGAAGCTGGAAACCAGTGTTTCTCTTGTCTCCAATATAGCCATAGGTTGTTTTTTGACATTACTCCAAGCCTTGTCTATTGTTTTTTACTAAGCAAACGCCATGACTGCTTCATTAAAGGGAAGATCCGGCACCTTAAATGTGGATGTCCAATCAGTACTGATGGTAAATGCAGTCCATTGAAGAAATAATTCATTTATTCCTTATCATAATCAGAATCAGAAAAGCTTTATTGCCAAGTACGTTTTATTACACATACAAGGAATTTGTTTTGGTGTTTTAGGTGCATGTCACACGTTCTCTAAATATAAGAAGGTTAAGAAAGTCAAGTATTAGAATATGAACAATATAAGTATAAATATATATACACAGTATGTATTAAAAATAAAAGTAAAAAAGAGCAGTACAGCAGAGTAGGTACAGTGGCATGTAGAGCCAGAGGTGTAGTGTGGAGAGAGTCAGGGTGGGTTCCGGGCCTAGTGGCGGATGGGAAAAAACTGTTCTTGTGACGTGAGGTTTTGGTCCTGATGGACCTCAGCCTCCTGCCACAGGGGAGTGACTCAAAGATATAATTATAATTCACGTATTGCCTACTCCACATGATGCATTACCCCAGTGGTCTCTCTCTGCTGGCCCGGCTCCTCGTTGGCGGCTGTCACTCCTTCAGAGGCTGACAAAAAACGCCCCGAAATTGCCCTGCGATCAGGGAAGTTTGTTAACGGCATTGCGCCCCCAGCTACCAAAGCTGAAGTAGCTGTAGTTCTTCCGGACATCAGTGATGTAACTGGTGTCTGGAAGTAGAGCAGATTTTGCAGCTGTGGCTGACTGAGCCCCAGAGATAAAGAGAACATTGGAAAGAACTGCAGGCTTTTTCCACACCATATCCCTCATTTAGATAGATGGAGATAAGGTCTAAAATAGCTGAATTGTCCCTTTAAGTCATGATATTCCACACAATGACAGAAGGCTCAAGGGGCTGCAGACTCACTGAAGAACACTGAGATATATAAACGTTTTAAGGGTGTGGTGAAAGGTTGTTGCTGACTGTCCTCAAGTTCTGTAGAGGAAGAAGCTGATATTTGCACATGGAAGTTGCTGAAAGTCAGAATTTATCTATTTTGAAAGCAATTTTGGCGTATGTTGCTTCAGGGCTGACATGTAGACAACGGAGAAGTGCTTGGATACATTAAAGTTTGATATCATTCTAAAATAACGCTATTTTTATTAAGTCTGAGTTCAGCTAGGGATCTGGGGATGAGAATGAGTTAGGAAAATAACAGATATAATGCACAGGATGAGATTTTAGAGAGGTTATAAATACCTGCATATTATTGTACTTTTTTATACAATATTTAACCTTAAAATCCAGTTTTTCATAAACACTGTTCACCTGTTTCAATTGTTTTTAAGTTGTATAATGAAGGGGTATTAAAAGGCCCTATTTCACCTCTGTATTATAAAAAAGCCTGAAATGGTTCCTTAATGTGGTGTTGTTTTCCTGTGTTACAGCAGATATAGGACACATGTATGTTGTTCCAAAAGTTGTCTCAAGTTTATTCAAGCAAGGGATTTTCTTACGTCACCCCCTGTTTAATCACTTATGTTAAAAAAACATATATATTTTTTTAAATCAAGTTGGTTGGTCATGATAAACATTTAAACTTTTCTGTTAAGAACTTGCTGGTCCTTTTCGGCATCAGTGGTTCCCAAGCTTTTGGTCTATAAAAATGAAGCAATGTTTATTTGTGGCCTCTTTTCACAGGATATATATATATATATATATATATATATATATATATATATATATATATATATATATATATATATATATATATATATGTATGTGTATATATATATGTGTATATATATATGTGTATATATATATATGTGTATATATATATGTGTGTATATATATATATATATATATATATATATATATGTGTATATATATGTGTATATATATGTGTATATATAATATATATATATATGTATATATGTATGTATGTATGTATATATATGTATGTATATATACATACATATATATGTATATATATAATATATATATATATATGTATATATATATATATATATATCCTGTGAAAACACACATACACATACATATATATATATATTATATATATATATATATGTATGTGTATGTGTGTGTGTGTGTGTGTGTGTGTGTGTGTGTGCAAGTTGTCAACAGCTCTCCAAAGAGCAATGTATCTTTCTCAAAATTATCCATTTCCTTACAGATAGTTTGTTCTTACCTACCAAGTTAATCATCTAAGATTTATCTTGACACTAAGTATATATCCGCGATGTTCCACTTCCGGGATCGCTCCGTTGCTGATGAAATTTCCACCAGATTTCACTCTTTTCACTCATTACCGAATGCTTTCTTTGTGATGGAATTTTAAACTCTGGTCGATTTCTGAGGACTATGGTTAACTGCTCCTCAGATCTCTGCGGGGTAAATCCAGACAGCTAGCTAGACTATCTGTCCGATCTGAGTTTTCTGTTGCACGACTAAAACAAATTTTTAACGTACACGTTCCACCAAAACAAGTTCCTTCCTGAGGCCATTTTGCAGCGACACCGTGGCTCTGTCCGGCGTCGCCCAAGACGATTGTGATTGGTTTAAAGAAATGCCAATAAACCACGGCACGTTTTTCTCCCATCCCGGAATGCTGTTTGGACTAGTTAAACCCTCCTCCGCAGGGTTGTGGAGGAAGGTCTGGCAAAGCGAGACTATCTTGAGAGCAACATGTTACACCCTTGAAAAACCTGCTGTCACTTTCAGTCATTTTAGACATTTCTGTTGCAGTGAGGGGACTCCCATTTGGTTCAGTGTTATGGCTGTGGCACCAGGTGCTTGGTGCATGGGCTGACCTGGAAGGGAAGTGTCGTCAATAGTGTGGAAGCCAGAGAGCATGTGACAGATGAGCAACAGAGAAGCTTTGGTGCTTCTCGAGCTGGACATTGAAACCCTCCAGGAAATCTATTGCATGATTATTATGGACTTATGGTTGCAGCAGAGTTGCTGGCCAAGCAATAAACCATTCACAGGGGGAAATAGCTGATGATGTATAGAGGTGTTTGTCATCAGATAACTGTATGTAGAGGTTTATGGCAGGTGAGGCACTGTAGAAACATCCACACAGTTAACAGCTGCTTGAAAATATTTAAGTTTTATTTTACTCAATTTGTATGGTGATAAAACACATAAGTAAAACAGATTAACAAAGTAAAATCTTGAATGCCACAAAAGACGCTAAAAGCTAAAAAGATAAGTAGCCATATAAATAAAAAATAATAAAGCAATCAAGATCATTGCCTAATTAATTTGTACAACCTAATCCACACTGCCCAAAGATAAATGAACAGGTTGAAGAGCAAAAACCTGAATAAGATGAACATTTGGCCAGATATTTACCCAGATGTTTTCCTCCAAGCTATGCAATAAAACAGGTGAGCAGGTGTCAGATTAGGGACTTCCGCATGGATGACTAATATGTAATGAATGAGGGGTTCACTGGGAAATTTCATATAGAATCAGATAGTAATTAGAGGTTAAATAAGTGTGTGTTCCTCATTCAGCAAGATGCACCAGACCATGTTGTTAACAACTCCTGTCGTTTCAGACTTAATGAAAAAGATGATCATGTGAACCAGAACCTCCGTAATTAACACAAAGTATGTTGGCTCTACTTCAATTTGTCCTGGGGCTGTAATTATTATTTTTTTCTTTCTCCATAAAGTATGTGGCAAATCCTAATTTAGGAGTAAAACATAAAATGTCCCCTTCAGAGCTCACTACAGAAGTTGAACTCACCAACATTACATGCTTTTTCTGCCGGTATTACAATTATTTGGGTGTAGCCTCAATAACATTTTATGTTACTTTCTATGTGATTTTTCTTTAAATATGTAATCATTTTATATTTGAAATGTTTAGTGAAAACACATGTATGTGTGTATGCAAGAGCTCTCATCTGAAATTGCTAATTGCAATTTCCCAATTTCACTTTGCTCAATTTCAGGGAAATTGCTTCAGGAAAGGGAGAGCTAATCAGCCAGTTGAGGTGTCATGTTTGGCTGCTGTGTAAAAGGGACCTGAGGGGAAGTTTGATTTTTTGAAATGGAAAGTGTTTTAGAGGAATCCTGCCAGTTTTTACTTCTGACGAAAAATGTAAAATGTCCCAAGATCAATTTTCCTCTGCATGATTAGAATATTTATAGAATAAATAAATATGCTGACATAAATAATGTATGGTATGAATGACAAATAAAGCAAAACTAATCTAATAATGTAGAAAGATTAGGATTCCATTAGGAGAAATCAGATGATTAATTCATCTCTATTTATTTTGAGCAGGGTCAATCCCTTATTGCTGGCTTTTCTGCTTCGCTAATTGATTCGTTTGTTATTACTTTCATTCCTCTCTCCATTTGCTTTCTCAGGCCTCCATCAGGTTGTACCATCCTCATCCTGATGGCCACAACCCAGATTTTCTTTTTTTAAATTTATTTATCATTAGGTTCCATTAAGTGAGCACTCTGAGAGCTGCCCTTTTTTTGGTCATTCATTCAGTTGGCCCTATGGGGAAAATCATTCAAGGCGCATCACTTACCATTATATTTATAAAATAGCCCATAAGGGACACTGGAGTATATGGTGCAGCACAGCGATGGCACATTTCCAGGAACTCTGTGTCCTGTTTGGCAAAGACTATTTTTAATCAACCATGTCTCTTAGAAATTACAATTACATAATACTTAAATGCAATAATCAGGCAAAAATGTCCTGCCTTTCAAAGTAAATGTCAAAATCAGTTTTATGTTAGGAATATAAAAGTCTAACAGGGATCTAAATTAGGTTTTTATGCTCCTCAAAGGAGGGTAGACAAAAGAAGACGTCTCATTCATAGCTGAGCTAAGCTAACGTTAGCTTCATGAGTAGTTTGACAACGCTGCCTCTAGGTGACCTTTTAATGTTTCCAGCTGTCATTTTTGAAAACAAGTTAAATATGCACTTCATGGCTATATTTATCATGCTTACAAAATTGATAATAAAGGCCTTTTCACACCAGGGGTGGGTTTCTTTTGTAGTAAAGTAATTCTCACGTCAATATATTGTCATTTACAGTTGTTTTTGTCATAAGAACTTTCACACAGACTGTGAATATTACGTGATAAAGCGAGGTAATCTTTTTAATAACACAGACAACAACACAGAGGTACGTAGCCCGAACCCAGAGCCATCCAAGATGACAAACTTTGGTTCTTTTCAATCTTGACAAAGGCAGAGCATACCAGATCCACTCCATCTGTTCTTACCTTTCACAATAAAAGTCTTAGATTGCGTAACTGTTTACCTGCTGTATGAATATTACCAGGCGAGCATTTCGTATTTTTGTGTCGTTTATTTGTAGCTTTATGTTCCAGGCAAAAATGTCTTCATCCTCACTAGTTGATGAAGACATCTAGAAGACATGGACATAAAAAAAACATTGCATTGTTCATTTCATTCTAATTAATTATGTAAGCTGCTTAGATATTTAAGATCCTTTTGGACAGACAAGACAGAGGTTTAGAGAGAGAGAAGGAGGGATTTCTGTTTTATTGTACGTATTTTTGAACAGTATGTTTCACTCGAAGACAATGGAGTAGCTGCTGGGTTTCTGTGGTGTTCACATTCAGGTGCTCTTTGGATACTTCTGGTGCACTGTGCTATTGCATGGGTAGAATCTAGTCTCAAATGCAAAAACAAAAACAATCCAAGGCACACTGTAGGGTTTGTGAAAAATGGAAAGTACTGTATGTGTCACTTGTCTTTGGTGAACCTAAAATTGTTAACCCTAATAACGAATGTGGCTGTGATTGCTGGAGTTTAAAGTTATATTCCAGAGAGCATAAGCCGCCAACGTTAGCCTACACTCTAAGAGTAGCCTTCAGGACCAGCTTCTATAGTCAAGGAATATGGAGATAGAAATCCAAGCCTTTGAAGTTGAATAGTGGTTAATTGGATTTGTTGTGTATTTTTTCATTTCACACCTGAAAAAAAATCCCAATATCATCCTAGATAATGACAAATGTTTAAATTGTGGTAACCATTATTTAGTAACATTTTACCGGATAAATATCAGTGTACATGGTGGTAGACTTACACCTACAAGTGATGTGTGTATAGTATAGTTATGCTCCTATTGAAAGGGTAGAAGAACAACACAGTGCTATTCCAAAGTATCTGCAGCCTATTTATAGTGTGTATAAGCCTATGAGAGGCACTGATAAGGATTGCCCGACAGACTGAGAAGCTGAGGGAGGAGAATTACTGGGTAGGTGGCAAAAGATGTGATAACAAAGCAGGGGAAGAGGAAAAAGCAGGGTGCAGTAAAAGAAAGAGAGACACAGAGTGAGAAAATAACAAGAGAAAGACATTTTCATGTAAATACTGTAAATAACCCCTGGAGATGCAGACACAGATAAACTCCAGGGGGCAAAAGTCCTGTATTAACAGATAAGATATAGCCAGAATAAATGTCATAAGCTTATCTTATTCATTTTTTTCCCCACCAAAGACAATCTTTCGTGATAAAAATCATTTTAAAGTCATGCATACCCACTAAAGTTAAGTACCCTTATTTGTCTGCCAGCTGAGCTATAAAGATAGAAAATGCTATATAAGAAATGTTCCCTTTGAGGTTTACATATTCTGAACCAATGTAAGTAAAAAGTTTTCTTCAGGGAGAATTGGTTTTACACGGTGGGATGCCCTTTGGCAGACACGTTTTATGCTGCTAAAAAGGCAGCGACATTTGCTTATTTCTGTATATTTTTGTTTTATATCTTTAATGTTGTTGATCTATATTTTGCAAGCCATATAAGATAGGAAAATGTGAGTGTTCTTCCATCCATTTTCCTCAACTTGCTTTTTTGCTCACTCCCCCTTTTTACATGTCCAGTGACCTGAACATAAACGGAACTTTTATGGTTATACCCTGCTTTAAGCTCAAAATCTTTTGTTGGGTGAATCTTGACAAAAGAACACGAGGCAGACATGACATTGAGTTAGTGTCGCTGTGTAATAGATGTGATTCACTCAGACGTCACTTGCCACCATTTCTCCATTCGTGGGGGGGGGGAATGAATCATGTCAGTGTTGTTTTTATTTAGAGAGTATGAGGTGCTGTAGCAGATGTAGAGGAAGTCAATGTCTTGTTTGACAGTCATCAACCTTGACAAAAAGACCCTGACAATGTATCCAACACGCACCCGTCCTTGCATGAGTCATCAGCTTGCTGGACAAAAAACTTTTTGACTTAAAAACTTGAAGACCATAACCCCGATTCTCCACTGGGCATGTCTGTGCTGCATTCCGGTTTTGTTCCATCCTTCGCCACGCACCATACCAAACCGAGAGCGAAGGAAGTATTCAGATTCTTTCGCGAAGTAAAAGCAGCACGACCAGACTGTAAAAATACTCCTGTATTTTGTCCTTTATTAAACATTTTATTTAAAGCACATAAGTATTAATTGCAAAAATGTACTTAAAGATATAATATGTAACTTTTCCACATTCAAATATCAAGTATAAAAACGACTAGACCAATGTTATATATTGTATTGAGTTGTGTACTTACAATATCCCATTTCATTTAAGGACATGGTCCTTGTTATTTGGTCGCCGTCGCCTGTCAGTGGTGTCATATCCCCTTTGCGTATGGGTCTGGTTGTCTGCCAGAAGTCATAAATTGACTTTTTATCCAGTTGTCAGCCACATTTGTACAATAGACTTTATAGATCGTTTTCAACTATATATTTTAACTGGATGAAGGATTTTAAGTCATTGACCAGCTGAGCAAAGGTTAATGGCAGCTCGGTTCCAGATCCTCCCCCGAAGTGCCACAAATCAATGGAGAAACACTGATTTTTAACATGAAACTAGGTTTTTTCACTGGGTCCATTTGTTTTGGACAGGAGGAGACCTCTGCGGATAATTCGGCAAGCTGTAAAAGACCTCCTGATTGAGGCAAACTGCAGGAATCCTAACTGACTGCAATGATGCCATTGCTCCGTCTTTTGTTGTTGTTTTGATTGAGAGACCCCTAGCAACAGAAAATGACATATTGTGCATCCAGAGTACACGGTGCAGAAAAATGTCCTTTGTCTTTAAATCTAAATGTGTTAAGTTATTAACAACTATAACTGTCAAAATGATGCAGTTGAGTAAAAGTAGAGTATTTCCCTATTGTAGCGAAGTAGAAGTATAAAATGGTAATACTCAAGTAAAGTTCAAGCACCTCATAAATGTAAATGTGTAGTTACATTCCACTACTGGAAATTAATACTTTAAAACAGGAAATAATTGACTCCAGACTGCGAAGGTATTGCAATGTTCTGGTTTCTAGAACATACCTGACTTCACAAACATTCTACATCATCACAGGCACAGCAGTCTTGTGGGTGTGTCAGTCCGGCCACTGCAAACCGGTCTGATTAGAGCAAATCAATAGTTCATCGATGTCTGTGGAGCCAATAAGGATTGAGCCCGGTTGTAATGAGTACCCTGGAGTTCTGATTATGTGACTGGAGTGGCAGCAATTACTGCTCCACAGTCAGTGTAGTCACTCCACTCTGCAGGGTTTTCTACTCGCTGCTCCCTGCTTGCTCCTCATTCATGCATGACAGAAAATGGTCCATCAAATCCCTTAAAAAAAGCTCCATGAGAAAATCCACATGTACACTCTATCTTTTTTCACTTAACATTTCTATTATTGTTTGTTGTAGCATGTCATGTTTGTTACACTAGTGGGATAGAGCAATGTTGGAGTGACCTTTGAGTGAAAGAGAGCATCGCTGACTTTCTAAGATGTGGCTTTCAGCTGCAGGCAAAATCATGAATCTCAGCTCCTCTATTAGGACTCCACTCTGCAGACATACCCTGCTAGTCTGAAACCGTCTGTCACTTCACATTCCAACAATAATACACACTAAAATCGTATTGCTGTCTTGACTAAACACGAAATATTAACTAGTACAATATGTTCCCTTTTAAAGTCTATGTGACATTTTACTTTGAACATGTTACAGACTGTGCACTGTCAGGAATGTGTAGGAGCATGTCACTTCCATTGTGTACGAGATAAAAGAGACACTCCCCAAGTAGCTTAACATCTACAATCTGCAGTGAAGACACTGACCTTCAGACACACTAGTTGAGCTGTCAGGTTGACCTACCACCGGTTAAAGATGTAGGAAAGTAGAAAAGGTGGTTGAAAAGTTTTTTTTTAAACTGTGAGCAAGGTGACACGAAAGAGACATATCTAAAAGGTCACATCATTTACGTCACTACCTCCTGAAGTCATTTTGAGAGGTGTAAATCTCCTTGCACAGGATGGAAGCCTGCTTTCTTTCTTACATCCAAACATATCCATTCCAGTGTGCGGTTGTGTTGTGTGTGTGTGTGTGTGTGTGTGTGTGTGTGTGTGTGTGTGTGTGTGTGTGTGTGTGTGTGTGTGTGTGTGTGTGTGTGTGTGTGTGTGTGTGTGTGTGTCTGCTCCGGTATCTGACACTCTCAGACAGCCAGTAGCATGGCTCAGTGAAAGAGATGGCGTAATCACTGGACCATGGTCTGTCTTCTTATCCTGTCACACACACACACACACACCCACACCCACACACACACACACACACACACACACACACACACACACACACAAACAAACTCCAGACAGCCACTGAGGACACCTAGATAATACACCTCTCCGGTGCTGGTGTTACACCCTTAAATTGGGATTTTTGTATAAACCATCCAAGGGTAAAATATAATCATACATTTAAGCCTGTAAATCCCAGCTACAGGAATCCTAAAGTTTCTGGAAAAGGTGTTTTTCTTATGGGCAATTGTACAAAACAAAAAGCAAGCCAGCAGAAAACTTCTTCAGCAGACGTGCATCTTGCAGTTCACTTGACACGTTAGCTTTCTGCCTGCATAAAAAATATATGCTGTATACATCAATACAAGACCAAATCATTTCATTCAAGAAGATCTTCAACTTAAGTACAGTGGGAGGGTAATGAAATTTCAGATTTTGTCAATCATACTCTGAATTTTAAGCAAAACTGCAGCATTGGTCGTTTTTGGTTGTGTTTAAATGTCTGCAAGGACATATTTTTACGTGTACAAAAGTCCGAAGTAGTGTAGCGTGATTTTGTCAGGACATGTTTCTACATGTACAAAAGTCTTAATTAGTGTAGTGTGATGTTGTCACAGCACAGCAAAGCCTCTCAGGGAGCGGGCTGCAGTGGATAGATGAGTCATCAAAAACATGTGGCTTTGATGAGTGAGACTGCTGATCGTTTGCCATTCATGTTTTTCTTTTTAACTCATGACCACATTCTTTCAGTAACTATAACTAAGTGATTTAATACTTTAAAAAAGTAATATTTAATTAGTTATTTGAATTAACATCTGGCCTCCCGTTTTGATGGCATCGGTGAGCATCATCATATAATATGCACGGTCTCACGGCAGTTCGTGAAATGGTCACATTATTTTTTATCTATTGATTCGTGTACACGGACACGTTCATGTCGTTTTTTTCGTGGTGGTCAGCACGTAATGGGAAGCATCTATACGGAGGTTGGGTTTAGGAAAAGAAGAACGGGGAAAGGACACGTCACACGCCGGGACACGATCCGCGGCCTCTGGGGGACGCGGGACGAACACGGGACGGTTGGGTTTAGGAAAAGAAGATTGGGGAAAGGAAACGTCCCACGCAGGCCACGATCCCTGGTCTCCTGGGGGAAAGTCCTGTGTTGTTTGACCCATCCACATCCCCAACCAACCTCCCTACGCAGATTTTCGTCATTTCATACTACTCGCTACCGTAGTCGTGCTGTGATCACGAAATATGCTTCCCATTGAAATTCATTAGTTTAAAAAACATCCTGACCACCACGAAAAAAAAAATGAAAAAAACCCCCGAAATAAACGTGTCAATGTACACGTATCAATAGATTAAATAACGTGACCATTTCACGAACTGCCGTGAGACTGGGTTGTAATATAACCCACCTTGGCGGTAGTGATTGCAGCTATCATATTAATTCCACATACATCAAAATATGTATTTTGTTGAGGAGTAGTATGCAATTATTTTTGACAGTGGTCAAATGCATTTTCTTTCCATAGAGAATAGTGACAAAACTTTGAATGCTTAAACCCATTTCAGTTTGATGTCCTACAACTTCTTCATAATATAAGCAAGAAAGCAATTTCAAACTTCAAATTACGGTTGTAACCACACCACACATTTAATTAAACAATTAAAACATCTAACTCAATTTTGGTTTTCTTTTCATACTCCTGACTATTGTCCGCAGATTCTTTTAGTTATAGGACCCACCTGCAAGGAAGGAAACCCTGTACTGATATACTGTGTGTATAGGTCAACTTAAATTATGCAAAGACTAAAAATGATCTTTCCTCCTCTAACTCTTCTGCTATCCTGTTTCTTGCTCATCCTCCTTCAACCTCTCCTCCTTTTCCCCCTGTCATTTATTTTTTTCTCTATTCCTTCATTCCCCTCAGATTTCTATCCAACACATCATTTGAGGGCCAGACCGGTTTTATATCCAGAGACACTCACAGCCAGAATGTCATCTCAGAGGCCCATCACTACATCTGGTCCCTCCAGCTGGACCCCCTAGGCCAGCCAACCTGGACCCGCCTGGGACGCTGGCACAGGGGGGACGTTCTGATGGACCAACGGGCCTGGCCAAGCTTTCAGGGACCTGGAGGTGGAGGAGACTGGCGCCGATCCACGCGGCTGCACATGCGGGTGGTGACGCTGGTGGAGCACCCGTTTGTATTCACCCGAGAGGTGGACGGGGACGGGTTGTGTCCCGCGGGCCAGCTGTGCCTCGACCCGCTCACCAATGAGTCTTCGGTTTTGAAAGGATTTTTCCAGAACCTTGCGGGGCGCAACGATTCTGTTCCCACAGACCTGAAGAAGTGTTGTTATGGTTACTGCATTGACCTGCTGGAGAAGCTGGCAGAGGACATGGGCTTCACTTTTGACCTCTATATTGTAGGCGATGGGAAGTATGGGGGGTTCAAGAATGGTCGCTGGACCGGATTGGTGGGTGATCTGCTCAGTGGCGCTGCCCACCTGGCAGTGACATCTTTTAGCATTAATTCAGCCAGAAGCCAAGTCATTGACTTCACCTCACCCTTCTTCTCCACCAGCCTGGGAATACTGGTCAGTACTGCTCTCTCGCTCTTCCTCTCCTGCACTTCTTTTATATCCCTCATTTTATACAGATCTTCTTTAGTTTTTTTCTTTACACTTTTTATATATCTTACTCCTGTTACTCTTTCGCCCCCAACGCTTCACCGCTCTCTGTCAATGACCTCATCTCAACTCTTTCTGCTTGGTATGCTGCTGGTCAGTATCAATATGGCAGTGTTTTATAACTGCAAGCTCTACGTTAATGGATTTTGATGCAATTTCCCCATATGGGTCCAGACTGGTGAGTGTACAGCTATGTGGGTATAGCTACAATTACTATACCTAGTCTCCCCGGCTGACAGGTAATCACTCTCCCCTCTGTTCCTCTTAACATGCCACTACAGTGGGACATGTTCTGATTTATTTACAATAGATGTTTCTTCTTATCTACAGTATATTTTGCCCCTTTATCTGTAAGTATCTCTCTCTACCACACCAGCCAACACCAGTGTGTCAAACAGCCCCTTTACCAGTAGATTTGCATTTGAAACCAGTACTCCAGTATTGGATTATGAAAGAAATGTTTGTTGAGTCAATGCCAGGCTTCTGAATTTGTAGCTTCCCTGTGTGAACGGTTTTGTGTTTATTCGTATTTAGCCTGCTCCCAATGTATTACTTCATTATGCTTACGTGACGTTTCGTGAGACTGTTTCATTTCCTAGCCCAATTGGTGAAACAAGCCTATATATAACATTCATCTAATTTACTGAATTTCTTATGAGTAAAAAAACTTACGTGACGCTGAAACAGCCGTGGCATGTAACACAACAAAAAGTTAATCCTGTATATACCAGACGTAAATACTCTCCGATTTCCATCCACACCTGTTTTTTTTTTTTTTGATTGTCCAGGCCTAACCCCACTCAAGCCTGTAAAAAAACATCAATATCTTATAACACTAATACTTTTTTACTATCAGAGTTATGAAAGTTTTCCAATCCTGTGTCACCCCCTCCCGTCCCCACCTCTGCCTAGGTTCGTACTCGCGACACAGCTGCACCCATTGGTGCCTTCATGTGGCCTCTCCACTGGTCCATGTGGCTTGGCATCTTTGTCTCCCTCCACGTCACCGCCATCTTCCTCACCCTGTATGAGTGGTTCAGCCCGTTTGGTATGACGCCACGTGGACGCAACCGCGACCGGGTGTTCTCCTTCTCTTCAGCTCTAAACGTGTGCTACGCCATTCTCTTCGGGAGAACGGTGGCCATCAAGCCGCCAAAGTGCTGGACAGGCCGCCTGCTGATGAACCTCTGGGCCATCTTCTGTCTGTTCTGCCTGTCCACCTACACTGCTAATCTAGCTGCCGTCATGGTCGGGGAGAAGACCTACGAACAACTGTCAGGGATACATGACCCAAAGGTACAGAAGTCAGGAAAGTGCAACACTACAAACAACGGCAGTGTCTAAAGTTGACATTTGATGGTGTGGTTTTGAAATTGACTAGGTTTCATTTGTATTTCTTCTACACCGTTTGACACCAATTTGTGTCTGTCTTTGCAAAGATGGTTGTTTAGTCTCAGGCTGTTGTGGAATTATTATTTTTTACATGTCCTTGATGTACACTTAATATAACTGCAGACCGGAAGATTAGGTATCTTTTCAAAATTTTAGAAGTGCCGTTGTGAAAGTGCTATCTTTTAGACTAAATGTAATTATTAAACCACTTTTGTAAGGGCAATAGGCATAATGTAATTGATGCTTTTGCCAACTCTCTGAATCACAAGAGTGGAGGGATATTGTTTTCTTTTCTGCAGTTGCACCATCCCTCTCAGGGATTCCGATTTGCCACAGTGAGAGAAAGCAGCGCAGAGGACTACCTCAAGAAGAGTTTCCCTGAGATGCACGAGTACATGAGAAGATACAATGTCCCGGCAACACCAGATGGCATACATGAGCTCAAGTAAGACAATCTTATATGTACCGTACAGTCCACATTCAGTACATCATGCAAACACTGAACATTCATGGTTGTCGTCGCTGATCCTGGTACACTGTAATATGTCCTCTGATATTCTCTAAACTATCCAACCAGTCATCTCGTCCTTTCATCATTCCCTGAAATTTAACATATGGAAAAAAAAGAAGCGAATGTGAGTTGTGTTTCCAAGAAAAATCGGTCATTCTCCACCACAAGCCAGCCTTTTTGCATTCAGATCTCACCCTCCTCCTTACCCTGCCATTGCTGTCATCCTAAGCTGCTTCGATATTCAACTGGCATCCCTGTGGAGCAAAACAGAATACAGTGAGAAAAAGCAGCTGAATGCAAGGCCCAGGCAGAGGACACAATTTTAATGGATGAAACCATTTTTCTTTATTTATTTTTTTTCTTTACTGAGCTTCTAAAGCGCTGATTAGAGGATTCATGGGAAAATGTCATCTTTAGAAAATTAAAACAGGGGAACAAGACAGCATACACGCAGTGCAACTTTTAATACTCTGTGCTCAGGGTTTACCCCCAAATTGACCAGGCATGGTGTCATATTCATATAGTGTGTGCATTGGGCACTAAAATCTTATGTTTTAGTACAACGCATCTACTGTATACTGCATTGACAGGAGTAGCACTATGGGGAGAATAACATCAAGATTACTGTAATCCAAACAATGTTGGGATTGCTATGGTTACCTTTATACTTTGAACAAGGGTTGAAGCTGCTGTTTAGATTAAAGTTATTGCAGACCGTTAAATAAGGAATGTTATGTAAGAAAGTTAACTTACGTAGCCTACTTAATTAAAAAAAAAAAAGTTCATGTTGACTTTTTGCCTCACATGGGACATGAACACCAGTCTCCCAGGTTTGTTTAACCCATCCACCACCCCAACCTACCTCATAAGGCAGAGTTGCTCTTCATACTACTTTGTTTTACATGACATACGTAATATTGACACAGATGGTCTGATCCAGCTTCCAATAGATGATAACAGCCTACTGAGCCAAGAGAAGGGCCATAATCGCCTCATTTCTATGGTAATAATAACAACTGATAACACCCATTCAATCGGCTGATAACTTTCAAAGCCGGTTATGTTTCTTTAAAGATCATCTTCTTCTTTTTTTGGAACAAAGACATTTTATTGCTGGAAGCATTTTTCAAAATTCTTCAACTGTTATTTTGTATTTTACTTTGAATCCTGATCATGATCATATTTTTGATCATGATTAGTTTTTTTCATTATTATTATTATTATTATTATTATTATTATTATTATTATTATTATTATTATTATTATTATTATAGTAGTGTCACATTCTGTCTCTCTGTCCTTTTGTTGCCTTTTGTTGCCCTGCCTACTCTCCCACCTGTTTCCACTTTCCCTCATCAGTTCTCAGCCACTGCTTCCCCCACCAGTAGAAGCATTTGGCTTTTCCCCTTTTGCCACTCTCCCTCATGCCTGTGACAAGTAGATACAAAAATCCATACACTGATGACTATAAAACCATTGTTTGTGGAAATGTGCTGAAATTTAGAGGTCTGTTTGCACTTCTGTTGGTTCTCAACCCTGCACACTATGCATCCATAGTGTTTCAGTTTAATGAACATGTCTCACCATAGACAGCAATTGAAACAAGCAACAACCGCTAACTGCAGCCTGGCTGCTATATAATAACAGCATTTTGAGAAAGTGCACCGACTGATGCATTATCAGCCGTCAGACAACTGCCTTGTACAATTTTGGCTCGCTTATTAAAGAGGCAGAGACACTCGGAACACTGCTTTTATATGCTTTGATAAAGTCTTGCATAACACAAGCTCACACCTGAAACAGGACGATTTACTAGAGAGTATTTTAACCGAAAACAGGTCTTACTTCATGATGTGGAGACTTTCCCCTGATCTACCTCGGGGATTTAGTATTAATGGAACTGCTGTGTCGCGCATCACTTATATTAAGTAAAGCCACACCACAGAAATGTGCCCTGTCACTATAGTGCAGTTTTTCACTGATGCCATCCAGATGCAAATACATGATTCCGCTACTTTTACAAGCGTTACTGAAGGAAAATGATGCAGGCAGGCAACATGTTTTAAACATACAGGTTAGGTAATTGGTTGAAGTCAAGGTAGTCCTCTGATAATAAAATACATAACATCAATACCGTACTATGGTGAAAAGACCAAGGACATATGCTGCAACCAATTTCAACCAGTAATAATGAAGAGCCAGCTTGCGGCTTGAAGATAGTGCAGGATTTCAAACACTGTCCTTGATAACAAGCAAAGAAATAAAGTGAATATCTTGAGAAAGGGCTTTGCCGCATTTGTATCCCAGTAGGCTGTACCTGTCAGTGAAGACATTTTGAGTTGATTTGTAAAAGCCTTGCTGAGTGTGTTGTGAATTATTATCTCACCTCTGTATAACACACTTGGAGGGCGGAATGTGAGTAAATTGGCAGAAACTGGCAGACAGGCAGTGATTTTACTGGCTTTTGGCCAGTAAAAGTATTGGGAAACCACTGGCATAAGGTTGAGGGAGAAGTTTGTTGAATCCTTTACATCCCATTTTCAGTGTGGAAAAATGGCCCTCTGAAAAAATACACACAAGCACACAGCAAAACACTTTGTTCTCTTAGCATTGGTTTCAGTTAAATTTATTTTTTTCCTCGCTTTTAACCAATTTATTTATTGGACTCAAAAACAGAGAAAATAAATTTCAGGGTAGCAGAGCAGGAGTGAGATGACAAAGTAAGGTTAATTTAAGTTTGTGCATCAGGAGGTTTAAAAAGTAAATTTTATAGAGGGTTGCTTTAAAATGTCAATCCCAGAAAAAGCCCAGAAGATGTAACATTTGTCTTAGTGCTATGGTTACATCTGTCACCCCAATGAATTTGGAAGAGTGACTATGGATCAGTCTCAGTCCAATCCGTCCATGTGTTTGTCTGTCCAGTCATCCGTCAAAAACATTTCAAATGCCACTGATCAGATTGTCAGAACACTCAAGGGCATACTTTAGCTCGACACTCCATCTTTCTTCTGTGGAATGACTGAGTGGTTGTACACAAAAAAAAGTTTAATTAGATGAATGTTGTATAGTTTGTTAAGCATTAAAGCTGAGCTCTCACCATCTCAGTCAAGAACCCGTCATTGCATTTCAGCTCAACACTCGAAAAAGTGTGACATTTTTTGCTACATCTGCTACTTGCATTGCACTTTCAGTACATCTGTTGTGTGTTTACAGGGCTGACCCTCAGAGGCTGGATGCATTCATCATGGACAAAGCTCTGCTGGACTATGAGGTCTCCATAGATGCAGACTGTAAAACACTAACGGTCGGAAAACCTTTTGCTATAGAAGGTAACACATGGCAGCTTATTATAGAGACAAATATCCTGCTTATTTAGGAGAAGAATAAAATATATATAAATATATATATATATATATGTGTGTGTGTGTTATACACAGGGTGTGATTTGCCAGAGGGGATGTGTGGGATTTCTCCATCTCCTGAATTATTTTTATCACCGGTGGGACAAAATGTATCTCCCGCTCAAAGTAGTCAATGCTACTACACCAATAGACCATAGGCTATTATAAACCTAAAATAGAAATATTTAAAACTAAATAAAGCGATTTAACGTGAACAGTCTATAGTGCCATAGAAAGATAAAATCTGAGCGGCAGTTGCTGGTTGTATTTAGCTCCGGGATGCCGGCTACCAGCGGCAGTTGTTTAGCCGCCAATAGGAGACTGTAAGCCGGCTACAGGCACCGCCAGATGACGGTCCTTTCAGGAGCCATGGAAGTTTTGAAAATAGTTGAATTTACACCGGAAAAGTGAGCGTCATGCCGAGATGACAATTAAGTATAGGCACCAAAACGACTAGTTAAGTTTAGGGAAAAGATTGTGGTTTCCTGGGTGATTAGTACTCCGCTCTCCGGCTTGAAAGCGTTGTGTTTTATGTTGACACCACGTTATGCTTTTTCATTTAGAGATTATTTTCCATTGAATATTGAAGTTCATAAATAAGGTTTTTGTAATTGCCTTGCTACCACTATCCATGGTATTGAAAGGGGGGTTTAATTCTTGCATGTTTTGTGTTGTTGTGCATGATTAAACCCCACCCCCCGGTGTTTTTTTCACAAGTCGCACCCTGTATATACGATTTCTGGCACCACAACAGTGTTCATAAAGATGTTATTTCAAATATCGCTATATTTTAAGAGGTCTTTCTGCATGACTGCAGATTAACTGACCATGATCATTTTAGGACAGCCCTGAATTTAACAATATCACTCAACATTTGCACAGCAGTTAATCTTCTTGCTTTCAACAGCTTAGATCCTCTAACTGTCTGCTGTTAATCTCTGGTCCATTTAGCAATCTCCGTCCTCCCACTGTGAAGATGTTCCCATGGTGGTTGCTTCCATTACAGGCCACCACAGTCCAAGATTCCAGTGTTGTTGTTAATTACTTAATGCACCCTTAAGCCTTCAGGACACAATACAAATCAATCAGTGTACTTCCTACCGAGGCATGGTACTTCTATTGCTGAATTTGTCCCACTTTCCCGGCATGCTCAGAAATCCTGACATTTACTCACGATATTAGGTACCTGCTTTGTTTTCGAGAGACAATGTTGCTTTTTTTGAGAAGCGCTGGCAACATTTACCAAGACTCCCTTCTTTTTGATCAGCTGTTATTTTCCTTGGTTTCACAGCTATAAACTGGTGAGCACATGTAAGGGCAGCACATGAAGGTCAAGTTCAAAAGATTTTGCTGTTGTGACAGAAGAATAATTGCGTTGTGTGTTTGTGTGTGTGTGTGTGTGTGTGTGTGTGTGTGTGTGTGTGTGTGTGTGTGTGTGTGTGTGTGTGTGTACATCGGTAGGCTATGGGATTGGACTCCCTCAGAACTCGCCACTCACCTCCAACATCTCAGAGCTTGTTAGTCAGTACAAGTCAGATGGCTTCATGGACACGCTGCATGACAAATGGTACAAGGTTGTGCCCTGCGGGAAGCGCAGCTTCGCTGTGACTGAGGTAGGAACAAAACCACCTGTTACAAACAACAGCAGCAATTGTATTGTTGTATATGATGGACACATTTAAATAAATATTGTGTTTTGACATATTAAATAGTTATATCACCAACCATGGGTATAGCTGAAATATGATGTTTAAGTTGGTATTGTTTTTTTTTAAGTTCCTGCCAAGCATATCAAAGACAAAAAACCCTGTTTAAAGCTGCACTCAATATTCTTATATTAACAGTGGGTCAAATGGCTATTCACTATGGGAAAAGGGTCGCTCATAAGGAACCTTGCAGAACATTATCCCCCCCAACTCTTTAGTTCCCCTCAGCTCTACAGAGCATTTTAGCTTCTTCGAGCTCATTGGTTTCTGTTTGGTTTTTGTCTCACTGCTTTCATCATCCTCTTCTACCCCAGCAGGCAGCTGTTTTCCCCGAAAAAAGAAGCAGACAGACAAGTTAGCGACTACCTGATGAACATTCTGAGCGTTTAGCAGCTAAAAAGCCAGAGATTCCCCCTAGGAGTTAGTGGAGACCAAAGTCAGAGTGAGAACTGGACATATGTGTTCGATGGCCAGAAACGCCACTCTAAATGCTAATGTTGCTCAGACTTTGCTGGATGTGTAAATAGGCGACTGTTTGCTGACACGTTTGCCACAACAACTTTATTAGGAGGTAACACATCACTGTTGTAATTTGATAAAGCTACAGTACAGCATTACATATAGCCTAGATAATTATAATAATCACTGTACATGTAAAAGTAGCAAAACGTAACAAGTAGCACCTTGTAGATAAAGGCATTTCTTGTCTTAAATAAACTATCTCTCCGGTTATTCGGAATTCATAACTTAACATATCATCATTGTAACAAGTAGCACCTTGTAGATAAAGGGACTTATTGTCTTAAATAAACTCTCTCTCCGGTTATTCAGAATTCATAACTTAACATATCATCATTGTCAGGGGCTTAGCACAAAATTCTGGGCCCTGTAGAAAGGTATTTTCTATGGTCCCCTCCCCGCATCCACAACTATTTATTCTAGCATCTTTTTGGGCCCTCCTCACACCTCGCCATTTTCCTGGCTGTTCTCTCAGAATACTTTCCCCGCACTGCCTCCACAACCTCCATGTACAGCAATTGCTCCTTACTAATTCAGACGGCGACCCCAGACCCTCCAGCTGCTAACCGAGCTGTGTCCCCTGTAACTTCAGTCCCAAACAGCCCAGACTCTGTGGTCCATTCTGTTATTATTGCTATTGTCGAGCACTTAGCTCTCTTATCAGGCTGGCCGTCTCTCCACCCAGCTGTGACTCTGGAATCCCCAAAAGTGGCTCCTTCAAAAAAAGGAATTCATGTCCCTACCTTATTTTTTCTTTTCTTCTTTACTTCTGTGTGCAAAGGCATATAAATCCCTGTTGGTTGCTCATTAGGATGTCTAATTAAGAAGCACTCATGGCGTGTGCCTTTGAATGACAGCATTACCTAAACACCTAAATACATAAATGTAAATGACTTCTGAGTCTCATACAAGTAGCAGAAGTAGCACACTGCAGTGCAACAGATTCAGTGTCGCCGAAGAGAACCATTTTCCACCGTGTAAAAGCTGGACGTGTCACCGATGCTATCTACTGTTGCAGACATTTAAATTGCTCCAGGTGCTTTTCATTTTGCAGCATCATGCCTCCACCTGCCATCAGTGGCAGCAGAGAAAGCTGCTTGACCAGTATTTTGCTTCACCTGTGTGTCGTTTAATTTTGCTGTGCAGAAATCACGGAATAATGATACTTTACACACTTCTAGTTCCCATGTTAAAGATAATGTTGTACAATAAGTGATATAAAGTATGTATCATTACATTGAATCAACCTAAACTCTGAGTAGTATGTTCTTGCACAGTTAATGTGCTGTCAAATAGAACACTGGACAACATCAGAGGGAAATTCATGTGATATAAGCAATATGAATTACTGACCAGGCTGGCTCAGTAAAGCCCTGTTCAGCATTTTTATTTTTTATTTATTTATTTTTTTGCGATCTTTTATTCCGATGAATGACTGCTACATCACTGCAGGCAGCAGCAAGCCTGGGATTCTGAAAAGATGAAAAATCTGACGCATTGGCTTCAACGATGTCAGCCAAACTCTCTGGCATCTGTCCAGCTCTCTGTCACCCCAAAGAAGTTGATCCCATTTGAAGTAATAAAATCAATACCAATAAATGACATTCAATTACCTAACATTAAGAGGGCCAAACGTAACATTACCGAGAAATAAATTGCGATCAAAGGGACAAAGATTATGAGTGTGTTATGTGCTTTATTGACGTTATTCATAGATTCTTTAGCAGCAAATTTGTGCAATTAATCAATGAGTGTAGTGAACCAAAGAAAGTAAAAAAATAAATAAAATAGAAGTGGAGTTTTGGATTATAATATCACTTTGAAAAATGATTGTTCTATATTGTAGCATGCAGTGAAAAGAGACAGGAAGTGTGTGTGTGTGTTGCCAAAACTTTGTTAGAATACGTGCTTAAATGTGCTGATCCAAGGAACGCCCTCAGCTGTGAGGAATGTTGGAGTGGGTTGATGCACAATAACTTACACTTCTTTTTACTGGAGCAAAGTATTAGGTTAGACTATGTAATTTATCCTCGGTGAGCTTGTCTTGCTTTTAAAGGATAATACCACTAAAATTTTATTTTTTCCTATCGCAATTAATTCCCACAAAGTTGAAAATGTCTTCCCCAGCAGTGAGATGTGATAACAGTCTATATTGCTTGAATTCCCAGGCATCATCAGCTCCCATTCTCCAAAATTTCATTACAGCTAGCTCGCCAAGTCACAATACTCTGCAATAACGAATTTAATCCATCATGTATTTATTTTTTATTTTTTTACCAGCATGACTTTATAATGCAATCATTGCAGCTGCTGCTGTATCACAACCTATTCCATACTCAGCAATAAAGAGATTCATATGAGAATGTATATCTGCAGTAACTGCATAGGGCGCTTTAATTCGGAAAAGTGTGATATCACAATAGGAGATGGCCACACGACTTGTGATACATTTCGGAGAGGTTTGTGACAATTAAGATGTGAGGGGGGGAAACGTGTGATATATCCCAGCATGAGACAATCTGAGGGTTTTTCTGAAGAAAATCTGAAAATAGTAAAAATCTCACAGTGATTTAAAATGAATTTGTATTTTTCGAGGGAACTGACTGAGAAGGTTAGAACTTATTTCAGATGTCCAATTATCTACAAAAGTCTTCCTTTTCTCTTTGAAAGACGAGAGAAATGCTGAATTCAGTACTTGACACAGAAAGTGCTGTTTTTACTTTAGTGACCTTGTAATTGTGTCTTATTCAGTTCGGAGACTAATATCACTTTTCTTCATGGTGTTGTTTACTTCTGATAGGAGTGAAAATAGAGTTTAAAGCAAAACTGCATGAGCAATGTCTCCTTGCACTCATTGTTTTTTTGCAGAAAGCTTTTACAACTGCATCTGCAGTGATTGTGGTGTTATAAAGTCAATTCATGGGGAGGGGAAATATGCATGGCACATTACATTTGTCAATGCAGTGTTTTGTCTATGCGGGCTGTTTTTAATGGGATTTTGAAAAGAATGCAGATGACTCTTGGGAGGTCAGCCAAACATGTAATAGACAGGATAGGAACTTTTGACTGTGGTGAATACAGTACATCAACGGGTTCACACAGTGTTATCATTAAAGTGTTAATTTCGCATACACCAACCAAAAGCTACTGCCACACCTACTACTAAAAATGTCTAGTATTGTTTCAATTCATTTTCTTATTACAATGCAAACATAAAACACAAGTAAACAAGACAGTAGATTGCTAATAACGTCACATAAGAAAAATAATCAAATATCTTAATACGTAAAAGAACTTAATGACATTTTCAGACTGTCCTCGTCCAGAACAATTACCTTATAGCTCAATGGTGCAAGCAGCTCATAGCGACCCATAATAAGTTTGGTGCGGCAACCTCTCATGGCTGTAGTAATTATCACGAGATCAAACAAGGAAGCGAGGTAAGAAAGTATAAGAGCGCCAAATTCCGTGTACGGACGCAGTTTGGGCTGGTGAATGGGTCAAACAAACACAGGACATTTACTCAGGAGAAAAAAGGTTTGTGTCCTGTGTGAAACCATAAGTCAACTGTCACTTTTTGAAATTAACCGACTTTTACCGACCTTAGTCCATTTGGACATCATTTGGGTAGTTTAACGTTACTCATTCTAAGCCAATCCCTGAACTATTTTTGTTGCCTAAACGTAATCAGTTCCGTTTCACAAGGTTAATTACGTGCAACCTGTTACATTAAAAATAGTCTGGCTAGTCCACACAGCATTCCAGGATCGCAGAAAAACGCGCTGTGGTGCATTGGCATTTCTTCAAACCCATCACAATTACCTTGGGCGGCGCTAAACGCTGCACGGAGCCACCATGCCGCTGCAAAATGGCCTCGGGAAGGAACTTGTTTTGGTGGAACATGTGTAAATAAGGTTTTTTTAGTCGTGCAACAGAAAATTCTGATTCAATAGATAGTCTAGTCAGCTGTCTGGATTTACCCTGCAGAGATCTGGGCAGCAGTTAACCATAGTCCTCATAAATTGACCAGAGTAAAGAAAGCGGAAGGTAATCAAAAAGAGTGACATCCGGCGGAATTTCTGGCGGCAACGGACCAATCCCGGAAGTGGAACGTCGTGGATATAGGCTACATTAAATATAGCGGTCATATGATAAAAATTGACAGTCGATCTATTCTGCCGTTACAGTAAGTTATGACGATGTGTTAGATATCAGGGTCATTACCATAATGATTCTATTGACCTTTAACCTGTACCTGGTCTATATACAGTATGTATGATGTGGCTTGCATAAGACACATACTGAACACAGAACATGGGATTTTCAAGATAAAGGGTTTGATCAATAATTAAACACAAACAACGGCTTGTCTTGTTATCTGACTGTTTTACAACCATGCAGCACAACCTGAGGGACTTTTTATCATTGTACTTCCCGGATAGATTTTTTCAGACAACTCCTCCTTCTCTATCAGAAGAGATGGATATGCATCCCTGATCTCTTCTTCTCTGTGTCTCCTTCTTTCTCACTCTCTAACCCTGTGTCGCCCCAGACGCTGCAGATGGGGATAAAACACTTCTCCGGTCTGTTTGTGATGCTCTGTGTGGGTGTGGCCTTATCTCTAGTGACCACAATAGCAGAACACATCGTGTACAAGCTGGTGATCCCGAGGGTCAAGGAGCCACGGTTGAAATACTGGCTGCACACAAGCCAGGTACTGAACTCACACACAGATATACACATGTACAACACAGTGAAGCACCCTTTTCATCACGAGTTGGCAAACAACCACATTACAATCACTGGAAGAGATATACTGACTATGTTGTTACAGTAAGTGAATGTAGCCATAACAGAATGTCAAAATACTCCATTGCAAGTACAGTACATGTTATGTACTTTTACTTTAGCAAAGTACTTACTAGTGCAGTCAATTTGTACTTAGTGAAATATTTGGTTCTTATAGTTCTCTCGCTCTCTCTATTTCCTATGAACACACACATGCAAAACACACAAATATATGTTCCAAATAAAACAGTATAATCACAGGGAAACAGACGGAATCGTTTCAGCATATGATAGCTAATGTGTTGCTTGTTTTCCAGAGATTACACCGGGCCCTGAATTCAGTCTTCACTGATGACAAACTGCCGACTGTTACCAAGCCCGAGAAGAGGTACTGTCCTGAATCACTGAAGGCTGGGCTCAATTCAATTTCACTTCAATCGAAAAAATCCAGCAGACAAGTACATTGCTGCAATATATTCATGCTTAATGTAATGTTTTTTTATGAGTTTGATTTGAGAGAAATCCCATTTCTAATGGATTGAACTTAATATGAACTGAGCCCAGTAGTGTTGTAACAATTTATGACCCATTTAGCACATTTTGTTGTGACTTGGGATTTAGGCTCATTAAAACTTGTTACGTAAAGACACATCAGTCACGGGCTTGCCACTGACCTACTGCAGCTCCAAAATGTAAGTAATGCTGTTAGCTTATGTTTCCATCCATTACCATTGGTTACCATTGTTTGTTCACAGTCAGTTGCGCTAACTCTCCAAACAGATGCCATTAAACCACTGAACAAGAAGAGGGTCCAACAAGTAATAATTGTCTCTGACTGAATAATTAATATCATTACCCTAACCCTAACCACTAAAGTAAAAACTGAAATGTCTGTGTTCAGTACTAAAGTCACAATCACATCTCTCATATTGATACTAACCCTCATCCTCACCCTAACCCTAACCCTTGTCCTCCTAAGCCAAGCGTAAAAATGTGTTTTCCTGATTAATTTTCTTTTTGAATTTCCAGCGTTTCCACTCAGGTTTTTTATACTCAAATTGATGATGCTCATTATAAAGGTGAATAGGAAACATGTATTTAACATGCTGTGTTCCTTGTTTTATTGTGTATTTTTACTCCTCATAGAGTGGTATCAAACCACTGCACCCTGTAACAAATGCAATTTATATTACCACCACTTCAAATCTTAAAATACCATAACATAACTAAATTACAGATAGTACACAAACAAAGAAAGTTATTTAGATTCAAGAAAATTGCCATGCTGATTCCGGGGTATGACTATATCACATATGAGCACATGCCATAACCTTCGCTCATACCAAAAAAGCATTTCAAGAGGCCAATTTTCCAAATAGCCCATTGGCAAAATGATCAGGCTGCGAATAAGTGACATCAATTAACATCCAAATGGCAGTTAGGGGACCCATTTTTAATTTAGAAGCTCAATAGATTGGTCAGTCTGTTGGAAGCTAATTATCAGTAAGGGAAATTGAGGAAATAATCTCATGCTGACGTCACAGAGTATTGTTTGGCCCAGTGGGCGAGAGAAGTAGAGATTTGGTAAATCATGAAAGCTTCTTTTTCGTCAATTTCAGTGTCTTTTCAAATATAGCATGGGTGCACTTCATGAGGGTTTTTGGGCCGTTATTTTGACACCACTATACAGTATGTGTAATAGTGTAGCCCCTTTTATTCACATTTGTCCACAGCTCAAATTGCCATTTCAGTTTGGAGCTTTGCCATCAGATAAGCATATCTGATATTAAGGCAAGCTAAATATGTTATCTATTACTCTTTTGAGGGGACATAAAAAACATTCCTCAAGCTTTTACATAGCAAAAGAGTTCCATTTCATCCTTCTCTGTTTGATTCTGCTGTCTATTCTACCTCATACCTATGCCTACTTAGCACCACGCACTGAGGGGACACTCAGGTGGAGCACTCAAAGTGGGGATTAAATACACATGATAATTATGGAGCCAAGGCCATGTGAGGGATGCCTGTGGTAATGAGGATAGATTACCTACTGCTGCATAATTAGGCTCATTCAGTCAAGCTCTTCTGCATCGTGCCTGCACGTTGTCTAAGAGTCAGAAGTTATTACCGTCATATTGTCAGTGTCCCGCTAAAAAATTGTGTTGTCAGAAATGTCTGTTTTGCAAGCACTGTGCTGAAAGAGGATGACCCCCATTCATGTGTATGAGATTTTGTGCTGTAAAATGTTCCAGCTTGGGGTCGGTTACAAGAAAATACACTTATACATACCACTACAGTATATCTTACAGAAAAGTGCTGTATACCACACCAGCGTTTCATCAGCATAAAAGGAGGCATTGTGTTACCAAATGGACCATATGGGTAAAAAATGAATTGGCTTAAAAGGACTACTTAGGATGCGACCATAAAGTGTTTAATTTCCTAACTGCACTCACAAGGGTGTAGAATAGCCCAAAGGCATCAGAGAAGTGTCTGTCTGAGAGAATTAGAAGCAGTGTCTGTAATACCATGAAACACTCTACGATGTCCAATTAAGGATTTTTGATTTAGTATCAAACGCTGTGGAAAGGTCATGTAGCTCTAGAAGAGACCTTTAACCGACACTAAAACAAGATACATTGTCACTTCTAGCAGATCAATAATATCAGTTACAATTCAGCTGCTATACTCTTTTTGATAGAGAAATTATTTGGGATAGGACCATTGCTTCCACTGTTTGTACTTACTTAAAGCAATTTTCCTGTTTTTACTATTTCCTGTTTTGTTTAGTAGGCCTAATTTTCCTGATTGCCCTTGATTCCACGCGTATTTATATTTTATATATTTTCTTTTAATTTGTTCTGTATTTTGTACACCATTCCAGCTGTGTGTCATTCTCAAGGTAATATAGTCAGTGTTGTCTAGGAAACAGTTTGTATTGTGCTTTCGATTCCTCACTTCTGAGGGCACATACATTCACCCTCAAGTGTGCAATTTCCCGGCAACCAGGGCAGCGCTGCTGTGTCAAGATAATTGGGCAGGGATTGTGCTTCCCTGCGTCTGTCCTGCTGTGTGATTGTTGTATTGCACATCAACACCACAGATTAAAAGAAGTCATAGGTGCCGATGTATATTTCTGCTGGTGGAGGCTCAAAACAATCAAATGCCTCACGCACAAGATAAACCTACTGCAATAACCATAACCTTCATGACTGGCTATGCAGATTTGGAAAAAGTAGTCAAAAGCACGTATTTCAGCCTCGTAGGAATTTAAGAGTGACGACCTACACACAAAATATTTACAGGGATTGGAAATCAAAAGTGTAACTACAAATACACACCATTAAAACACAGGGAAAGTAATAAATGCCACCGATAATATTTTAATAATCCAACTCAATCCAACACCACTGTGGCTGTGGTACACAGCTGCTATAGTACACCCTTAAAGTACACAAAATAACAGTAGCTGCATCTATAAGCGACTATCAATTAGCCAAACAAGTTATAATAGGCTAACACTGTTACACACGCAAAGAAAGCATACAAGCACAGTAAAATACAGTCAGTTAACCATCAACACATAGCCTAGGCCCACATATTAAAAATTTGATTTTTTTATCAGTCACCATTTCTTACTTCTTTACGAGGAACGTGACATGCCCGGTGCAGCGTTGGCGCTGTCTGCCAGCCCTATTTTTCTACATTGTGCTTGATAATGGCCATCAATAACCGAACAAACGCCCTTTGTTAACAAATGAAGGGATTCTGTCCACAGAAACGATAGGGGGCTTTTAATTTGAAACGGAAACAGGAAGTGTTGAGTTAAAAATAAATATAAAAACTGTGTTCATGTCTGTGACGTATTCTAAACATTGAAACTGTAGTCAAAGGTGTAATGTTGCTGGTATGATATCAATATAGTCTATATCGACGACGTTTCATTTCCGGGATTGTTCAAGTGCCGCCAGAAATTCTGCCGGATGTCCCAAATTTTCCGCTTTCTTTGTGTTGGCATTCTAAACTTTGGTCAATTTCTGAGGACTAAGGTTAACTGCTCCTCAGATCTCTGCAGGGTAAATCCAGACAGCTAGCTAGACTATCTGTCCAATCTGAGTTTTCTGTTGCACGACTAAAACATCTTTTAAACGTACACGTTCCACCAAAACCAGTTCCTTCCCGAGGCCATTTTGCAGAGACTTGTTGCTTCGTCAGGCACTTAACGCCGCCCATGACGATTGTGATTGGTTTAAAGAAATGCCAATACACCACAGCATGTTTCTCTCCCATCCTGGAATGCTGTGTGGACTAGCCAGACCCTCCTTCGCAGGGCTGTGGAGGAAGGTCTGGCAAAACAAGACTGGATCAACAGCTCATTTGAACTATTTTGGATGAGAACCGCACGTCACACAGAAAAAAATAGGTTACACACTGACTCTGAAGCACCCATGAAATCCCAAACTGTAAAGCCTGCTGGTCGGGATTCAATATCTTGCTTTAGGACGCTTTAGCAGGGGGCATGTCTTTCTGGTGCACCCGTGCTTGTTGAAGGACAGCCTTATTCATTGTGCTACAAGCTGACAGACATCTGTACTGACAGATGGGTCAGGAAATGATAACCTTTATTTATGCAGGGAGGGCCATTGAGAGCAAGCTCTCTTTTCCGATGACGCCCTGATTACAGCACAAATAAAAAGAAATAAAAAGAACAATCTCAATTACAGTACAAATAAATAATATGATCATGAAAATAATCTGATCATAAAACAATACCCAAATTACAGTATGTAATTACTGATCAGTGGTTTATTGACTTGACCTTTGATTTTAAAGACTTTATTGTCCACCTTAGTGGAAATTTGTCTTTAGGGATAAATAAAGTTGTTTGAATTGAATATATTCTGTTCTAATTTCACTCTAAGGCTACTGTACATTTACATTGCTATGTTTTGGTTTTTAAGCTGAGTTTTGAGTTAGAAGCGAACTCTGTGCACACACAAGTGGTTTTAGCTCAAGTAGAAGAACTAATCTCCATTCAAACTAACATACCACAAACCTCATATCTCATGAACATTCTCGTATACTGGGCAGCATGCAAACTCAAGGCAGCATGCAAACTCCGCCCGTTACTGGTAGTTGCCATAGTTGCCAAACGTTAGTAGCTTGGTCTCAGAAAACAAGACGGCATGACCAATAAGACCCAATCAGGCGGTGAAAAGTTGGCGTCAGTTGGTTGGTGTTGCCAATGGTCTCAGTTTGCTGCCGTTGAGACTGCAACACAACCCTGCAGAGCAGTGTGAATGAGAGGTGTAAACGTAGCAAAAGATATTTGTTTTCAAACCAAAACTTAGCAATGCAAATGTAGCCTAAGAATGCAGCGTAGAGAACTGCTGCAGGGCAACATGAGATGTCCTCTTAAGATGCACTGGTTGACACGAGATAGAAAAGTATCTGGAAGCTGTGAGTATTTGTCGTGTCTCTAACAAATCTGGATCTACTTTACAGCAGGTTGCAAAGGACATGAGTAACACCACTGCTCATGGAGAAAAAAAGTCTATATTTATTTCTATATTTATCTGAAAACTGGAAGTAGGAGAGACCAGATATTGCTAGAAATTATGTTAAGAATTCTAAAAACTGTAAATGGTGTGGAATAGGAGGGATCTGGTCTCTGAAGAAAAGGAGCAGGGTTACCCTCAGCAGTTGTAAAATACTAAATAATCTCTCCGTAAATGATAAAGAAAAATAAGCTGACTTGCAGCTGTGTTTATGGGCTCCTGGCCTCGTCATATACAGAATGTAAAACAAAGAGCTCTATTTGTTTTTAGACTTATAAATGGAGACATCCTCTGATGTCACTTAAAGGGACCACAACAATGACCTTTACATTTAAAACCTTATATGTTTACTTCTTCTTTTGCCATCTTGGAAATTAATGATGTTAAGGACATCCTAACATGCAGAAAGAAATAATGATTTGTATTTCAGCATGCTTTTCCTCTGCTAAATACCAACACTTCGCTTTCTGACCTTGATGTCATTATTTCTTGTGGGAATCTCTACCCGGCAAAGAATGAGTTGGTGTTTATATATTTACTGCTGAAATACTGCTGAAATGTTGTGAGCTCCGTCTCAATCATCATTTCCATTCATAGCAAGGACTTTGAAAGTGCTCCTCTCTCATATGTGACACATAGACTCCTTAATGCTAAGAAAAGCAAGTTAGAGGCTGGATGGAAGCAACAAATGAATAGGGTTTCTAATTTATGAGGCTCTGCTAATGATAAGAATATTCTATATGTGCGTCACATTTTTCAGAGCAGCCAGAAAGTGCTTTCAATATGAATGAATACAAGAAACAAAAGATACTTCATCAATAAAAGGAAAACCCATGCACGCAAAGGAAACAATGTAAAAAGAAAAATAATAATAATAATAGAAAAGCATAAAAGCAAGTCTGAGAGTTTCAGGCAGTGATTTTAAAGCCCAACATTTCCACATTCTTAATGGGACAAAAGCTCAGCCAGCAATTGTTTTTAATCTAGATGTTGGAACGCCTACCAGGGACCTGGCTGATGTCATCAGGCTGTAGTTTTCATAATTAGTGAAAGAACATCTACGCTCTAAAGTCTAGCACACTAACACCCATACCTAATGCTTCTAATACATGCTGAAATTGGGGTGATTATCTTAAAACATGAGATCTGATAATGATAACCACAATACAAAATATTCTCTCTTTCACTGCAGCCATGACGTAGGCACAGGCGCCTTCTTGTCAAAAGGTGCACGTATCATTTTAAGATAAGATGCTTTTTCATGTTCTTATATTTTGATGTCCCATCCTTCAGCAGAAGGTCTCTTTTGATGTCAGGAGTATCTCATTAGATTCTTCTTGTCACTTTTTTTTTCATCACCGGTGAAAACACATTTGGTTCAGAGAGTTCTTCATTTAGGCTTCAATTCATAAGAGGGGGATCTATATTCTCTCTATTTCTTAAATGAAATCATGGTTATTTATCAGCTTGCAGATCTGGTCCAAGGGATTTGAAGCGTTTCTTTTTGAGAGAGGAAACCAAATGAAGTTATTTTCTCAGTACTATCAAATGACTGCAGGGAACATTAGAGATGACATAGTCTCGCTTTTCCAGACCTTACTTCACAGCGCTGCGGAGGAGGGTCTGGCTAGTCCACACAGCATTCCAGAATGTATTGTATTGCCATTTCTTTAAACCAATCACAATCGTCATGGGGGCGGCGTTAAGTGCCGGACGAAGCAACGGTGCCTCGGGAAGGAACTTGTTTTGGTGGAACATATGTACGTTCAAAGGTTGTTTTAGTCGTGCAACAGAAAACTCAGATTGGACAGATAGTCTAGCTAGCTGTCTAGATTTACCCTGCAGAGATCTGAGGAGCAGTTAACCATAGTCCTCAGGAATGAGTTTAAAATTCCAAAAAAAGGACGTGGAAGGTCGTGGATATAGACTAGAGTTGTCATAAGTGTACTGGTGCTTTACATCCTGCATTGTGTTTTCATTTGTGATAGAGAGCACAGAGTGATCTCAGGGGCTTTAAATAATGCTGAACGGTTATGTTTGTAAAAGGTTTCTTTAAAATGATATTGTACCATAACTCTACCATTGAAATCCACTAGTAATTTGTTTACTACTCTACCTTTCTTATGAATATAATTTTGCCCTAAAATTTAAAAATCTTTTATTGTTTGAATAAGAACTCAGAATGTCAATTAACTAAATTAATTATTATATTTTTTAATTTTTTAATTAATTTTTTTGATAAAAAATGAAAATGAAATGTTTTAAGATAAATATTTCCATAACAATATTTCATGACCACATATTTGGAATCAATTATCTGGACAGAAGCTAGGTCTGTCTCCACCAAAACATACCCTGATGCAACTTTCTTCTTGCTATCAAGTGCTAATGCCGTGTAAAAAATATAAAATAAAAAATAAGGGCGAAGCTGTTGGCAAAGGTCCAAAGTAACTTGATGTTGCATGAGTTTTAATGGTCAGCGCAATCAAAGGAATTGATATGTGGCCAAGGACAACCACAGCCGGCTGTTTTTTAAGTTTGTGTAGCTTTAAAGCCCCAATGAAGTAGCTTTGGGATTATATTTTTCGTATATACAGTATATTTTCTTCGTACTTGAAACATGATTTTGCAGGATGAATGGGTTGAAGAGAAGGCAGGACAAATGTTGCACGAAGAGAAATGATTTTTCAGGTGACATATGTTTAAGCCGTGATTAAACGTGACATTAGTGACGTTGTGTCGAGCTGACACCTCCAACCCACGGTCCTGCTACTGGTGCTTATTAGCTTGAAGACGAGAGTACACCTCCAGGTTGGATGGGAGAAGTTGGCGGGGTCAGTGCAGGTTCCGGAGAAAATTAATTGGACATGAATTTGATTTCTACCAGTAACCCTTGACAGTCAAGATCTTCTTTTTTGTCTTGAATACCTGTTGTGGAGGGGGCATTCATTAATACTTACTTGCATTATATATGACATTATTATGACATTGTTAAGACTGGAACCAGGCATCAGGAAGTTTAATATTGGCAGCTCTGCCTGTAGTGTCACAGTCCTCATCAAGAGCTGCACAATGTTTATTGGATGTACTTTTGTAGCACAACTATAATGTAGTGTTCTGACCAAATAGTTAGGTAATGTGGCCATTAGCCCAGCTAGTCACACCATGAGGACTTTAAATAAAGATGCGCTGCAACATGTCATTATAGGGACCGATCAAATAATGGGCCCACCATAACACTCCCAGGTGGAGAATGAATTATCAGACTACTTTGACAGGAAAAGCATGGAATTCTAAATCTACAGCCAGGATGGCAGCTCTGTGAGGCTATACTTAGACACAGCAATGCTTTGAGTTAATGTTGTTCACGTCGGCGTGCTAACATGCTCATAGTTGTCATTGGTAGCAATGTTGTGAGCATATAAGCATGACAGCAATGATAAGCTAATCAGCACTAAATATAGGTCAGGCTGATGGGAATGTCATTCGTTTTTGCAGGTATTTGGTCATAAACCAAAGTAATAGACAAATTACAATCTGACCTAAAGAGGGAATGTTAAGCAATCGCCAAAGTTAATACAATTCATCATGAGACGTCCATAAAGGTATGTAACACATTCCATGGCACTCCGTCTAATAGTTGTTGAGATATTTCAGTCTGGAACTAAATGGTGGACCAACCGACTGATTGACACACCGATATTGCCATCACTTGAGCCAAGCCACTAGTGTAGCTAAAAAAATACGACATATTACACAATAAATCGCAGAACAATACACTCAGGGATCCACATGAAACAGGCTTGCTTTAGTAAAAGAACACTTGTACTGTGTCTCGGGCAGAGAGAGATACCCTATATACTTTTGCTGGTCTATAAATCACTAAACGATTTAGCCAAAATACATTTCTGATCTGCTACTACACTATGACCCACCCAGCCCTCTCAGGTCGTCTGGGGCAGGTCTACTTGTTGTCCCCAGAGTCAGAACTAAACAGGGAGAAGCAGCGTTCAGTTTTTATGCTCCACATATCTGGAACAAACTCCCAGAAAACTGCAGGTCCGCTGCAACTCTCAGTTCTTTTAAATCAAGGCTGAAGACCTATCTTGTTGATGTTGCCTTTCTTTAAATTTTATCTGCTTTTAACTGTTTTAACTGCTCTTTCGTTAAATTCTTATCATTTTTTATACTGAAGTTGACACTGTATGACATTCTATAACCGCACTGTAACTTTTATTCACATATTTTATCTCTCAGTTCTTTGGGGTTCTAGTTAGACCCATTAATAGAATTGAATTTATGATTATTCCAGTGAGATTTTGCAGAAACTGACATATTTCTGGGTGTGACAATACATTACAGAAGAGACAGGCTGTGGACTGTCAACAAAGTTAGTTTGATAACTAACAAAAGGGCCTGAAAACCAAAACAATTACAATTGAACAGAAATAGTCTGAGAAACTATTAAATTAAGAATAAAATAAATAGTCTACGAAACTAGCATGTTTCCTGACTATTAGAGACGGTCTGAAGACCGTTCCGGGTTTTTTTGCTATATAAATAAAGCTGCCTTGCCTTGCCTTACCCTCTGTGCCACATAGGCTGAGGAAAAAAACAGAATTGCAACTTCATATTTCTCTTTGTATCTGTCTTATCTCAAGGTGCAATGAGGGAAACAACCAGTCAGCATGTTGGAATCCTACAGAGTCCTCTCACTGCAACAGGCGTAGGGTCCTTCCACAAGAGATGCAGAATGACCTGGAACGCCCATCCTCCCAGGATCTTCCTTCTCCACCACCCCCATCTCCCCAGCCTCATCCCCATTCTCTTCCTCTACTGGCGAAACACCTGCCCATAGTGACCAACTCTAACGGTCGCTCCGACCTGTTAGGGCGGGGGTTGGGCCAAGGACTGGGGCCAGGGCAGGGGGGCTCCGAGCAGGGCAAAACACGTTTGGGTGTAGGCGACTCCGGCCCCGGCCTGGGTGTGGGTCGGAGCCCACTGGTTCAGGAGCTGTCAGAACTGGAGGGTCAAATCCTCTTAATCAAGCAGCAGCTGCAGTCAGCCATGAGGAGGAAGCGAGAGCTAGAACAGTACCAATCAGAAAACCAGCAAGCAAACCAGACTGCACCCAGTCAGCCCACTACGCATCGGTCTAACCAGTTGGCTCAGTATAGCCAGTCCCACCAGCAGACTAACCAACACACAAACACGCTCCCGGAGTTCTGAAGCTTTTCTCCCTTTGCCCAGAGAAACCTGGTTAGACATGGGGCTAGTTTCCAAATCCTTCTGTATAGGTTCTGGAAAGGGATCCTTGTCTGAGTTTTGGAGTTGGAACCTTCACAGATTTCTGGAAGCTGAATCCTCCGATAGGCTCAGGAGTTCCCATGAACGCTGGACTGATACGCTCTCTAGGGATCAGATCCTGCTGTGTACCTCCATTAGAACATTTCCTGACTTCTGGAAGGTGAGATTCACTTAGATAAGAGGCATTGGACAAAGGTGAACCAGGGAGCCTGAACCAAATCTGTTTTCACTAGCTTGTTGCAGTCACTTAAGAGCTGTGCAAACCTTCCTCTTCTTAACCTCCCTTACCCCACACCTCACTGATCCCTTCATTTTTTTATTTCCTTTTACTTCCATTCCTGCTCCCCTCTACCGCTTCCTCTTGTCCCTCTCATCCCTTCCCTTTAAGCCTCGTTTCTTCAAGGGAACAGATTTACTTGCTGTGATGATAAGCTTGATCATTGATATAAAGAATGGTATTTAAGCTTAATGGGCTAATTCACCTGAGTCTTATGCTGAGACTTATTGAGAGTGTAAATGACCTGAAGGTGAACCCATCCAGTTAAGTCTGTATGGCCTCGTGCTGAAACCTTGTATGTTTGAGGAGGAAAGAATAGAAATAAAACTACTGGTAATTGGTGGATTTTACCATCGATGGCCTAACGTTTCTGGCCTTTGACAATGCATTTGATGTGGCTTAGGTCATTTTTTGTTTCTTGTGCCCCTTTTCGAGGGTGGGTAGGGCAGTTGTTACAATTAAAGAACAAACAAAAAAAGATATAAGGCTTCAGTAAGACACCTGTATTTATCACAAACATCTGGTTAGCATCTTGTCATGGATCATATAACAAAATCAAATTTTAGAGATCACTGTATAATGTTGTCCTGCACTTCACCAATGCACTTCTAGTTTCTGCTGCACCTACAAATCATTGCTTAACTTGTCAGAGATTGACTCATGGTCTGGATGTTTTACGTCTTCATAATGGCTTCGGGGTTATAAACATGGGATGTGAAGAAGTAATACATTAAATGATAATAAATCCATGAGACTTCAGCCTTCAGTCAGGGACCCAAAAACAGGACCTTTTTACCCAGCCTCGGTGCTCTTGCAAACTCTTGACACAACAAACACAGAACTGCCATTTAGTTTTTGGTACAAGCCCATTTTTGAATAGTAAACGTGACCATAGACCACTAGTCAAACTCTGACATCTTTATTTGAATATGATGATCACTCACAACTGAACATACTGAAAGTCCCACCGTTGTCTTGCATATTCTCTTTGCGTTTGGATGTGTTCTGTTATTAAAAACGTACATCTCTTCTTACTTTATTTGAAATATTTTTCATTTCTAACTACCTTACACATAAATATACAATTCCCAGTATGTATTAGAAAGCAGAATGTAAGACACAAAGAGACTTTTAGCCTTGTGCATAGATACATCTGAGTTTTTAACTATTACGCCTCCATAACCTTGAAAGGTATGAGGCAACAACTCTGTTTTCTAAAAACCTCAAATGCAGACTAGAGTCTTGATGATTTCAATAGACTATTACATCATTTTCTTCAGCGCTGTCACTGAGGTACTTTGTAGCTCTTGATGAGTCAATGGAACCAGAGGTACAGAACAATGGCTGACTTCCAGGGCACACCAATCAGACATTGAAGATTTATTTGCTGGAATATATATTATCTTTTTTTTCAAGTTGGCCATTGAGACCCACCTGCAGTTACTCATTTCCTCCCATCTAAATAGATTCCATTATGGTTTAAAAAGAAACACCCTGCAGCTATATACATAACCAACCCACTCAGAGCTTTGCTTCCCGCCTCGAAACGATATTTGGTTGTTACACTATTCTTCACTCATATTGCTAGGGACAGGAATTTGGGCAGGAAAGGATCAAAACAGCCAAGGATGACATTTTATAAACACGCAGCATGGTCAAATACTGCCCCACACACACACACACACACACACACACACACACGCGCATGCACGCACACACTACACACAGACATAGTCCCTATCTATTTAGCCAGTGTATCTGCAGGGTAAGCGCAGGCTGTCAGAGCTGAAATGAATACCTGACAGAGCAAAAGAGCGAGTGCACTGGCTGAGCCGTCAGCGTTCTTTGTGTCTGTGTGTGTATGCCTTGCTTAGCGGTGACATAAACAGCACTGAAGTCGCTGCGGTCCTAACAGGATGAATCAACAGAAAAAATAAATAAGAGCCGGGTTTTAGCATATCTATGCTCATTTCAATCACTTGTCTGGGTTGCCTGTGTGGTTAGACAGTGACGGTGTGAAGAGAAAAGGCCTGCCTCACAGGATGTGACAGTCATTCATAATGACTTTTTGAAACACAGATTTGCTAAATACCAAATCAGGTTTTCCGTCTTACTTGTTCTCAGAGGCAACACTATGAGGCACCAGGCTTCTCCTTTCAAATAGCACACATTAGCATTTGTCAGATCATAAAATAAATGTCAGCTGTGTTTTTTTTTTTGTTCAAGAACAACCCTGAAGGTGTTCTAGTCCTCCCAGAAACTTCCCATTATCATAAACTCATAATGCTTCAGTACCTATTTGAATTTCTTTTTGAGCCTCCTAGGAAGAATCTTTGTCTTGATCATGTACTGTCCACTGCACCCTTACGTGTTTACACGTACCAGTCAAATGTTTAAAGGTAGGGTCACATTGCACTTCCTCCTTTGTGTAACTTTGACAGTGTGGATGTACACAATCAGCCAATAGAAACACAGAAAGAACAGTGCTTCTTCAAAAAACACAGTTTTGTAGTGTGTGCCCTGTATCCACAGCTATTCATTCTAGTATATTTTTGGGTCATCCTCACGTGAGGGACCTGGGTACTCAGTCCCCTTTCCACCCCGAGTCCGACACCCCTGTCCCTGTTAGCACACTATTACACTACCAGACTACAAACGTCTCACAGACTTTTTAAATTTGTGTTTACTCTGCTCAATATTTATTTATCCAGGGATAAGTGCGGGGCAAATGTGATAATGTTTTAATGTCACCATACCTTCTAGGCTGTAAATGAGCCATGATTTGGGCTGTGCGAGGCACCACAAAATGGAAGTTAAGAAAACAAATCTCTAAATATTCAAACAAACACAAGGACAGACATGTTTCCCACTTATTCCAGCAAGGTAACTTGGTAAGGCTGACTGACTGTCAAGATGGATTTCTGCTCTCCGCCTCAGTTCCTTTGTATTTCTGTTTAAAATAAATAAATAAAATGAAATAGGAGAGGAACAGGGTTATTGTTTCTATATTCCAAACCTGTTATCCTCCTTGTCTTTAGCCACAATTTGTTATGACAAGAAAAAGAAAGGTACCACTAATTTCAGCATTCTGACACGTAATGAAAAAGACAAGAGAACCCATTTTTGCTACTGACTATTTAATTTGTGGACAAACAAAGAGAAAAAAAAAGAAATGTAGCATTTCAAATTAAATGCTTTTTTTGTGTTCTTAAAGTAAAAGACGTTTATAATCACAATGATAATGAGTATAATTGAAATCATGAATATCTATAAAACATCTTGACTTCTCTCTTCATGCTGGGCGTATCTTCCAATGGGAAATGGAGTCACAACATCGCATCACAATCCACTGGTGGGTTGGGGAGGGAGAGGGGTGCCTCGAGGAGGAAATGTGAAGCAGGAGTCATTAGCCTGGTTTCCATTCAAAGGGCTAGCCAAGCCTTTAGTAAGTCACTCACTTTCATACGAAAGAGCATTTCTGTCTTTTTTTCCCGTCTTTTTTCCATGTATTTCATAAAGATGTCTTCCATTGGGATTTCAGTTTTAAATTATGCAGTCATACCATACCAGGCTAGCCCCACTGGACCTGTCTGTAAAGGAATTCCTATTATTAACATCACAGTGAATCAGGAAACGGGGGGTGAAACACACAAACTCATAGTGAGAATTCCATTCCATTCTTGACACTGCAAGTGCCAAACCCCATTTTCTAACTCGGAGGACTTCACTGACTCTTCCTTGTCGTTTCCTCCAAAGGGGAGAGAGTTTGTTCCCCAAAACACCTATACTGATACCAAAACATATCCAGGTTTACACAGCAGGCAAACAGGTCCAAATGGATCATAATAGTCATACAGATTGACAAAAATCTTTACAAAATATGACCTGACACGGTCAATTAATGCACAGAGAGAGATAATAAAAAGAAGGAAGTCTTTTTTTTTCTGTACAAATGACAAACATCACAGAACAACAACATCAATATTTTTTCCATAGCAGATTTTTCATACTGACGGGGAATAGATGTGGTGATCGACAAGGCAAGTCACCTGACGGAGGATGTGATGTAAAACAGAGTGAGTCAGCCGACAGGAAGTGCGCAGGTTTAACACTGTCAGGATAGGCTACAGCTCTCGCTCATACAAAATGTACAAAACACCGTCCTCTAACTACAAACCAGCGCACCTTGGAGAGAAAAATGCCCTATGTTTCAAATGGTTTTCCAGTATCTGGAAAAACAATCTGTGCTTAAGTTTGCCTTGTGATATTTTTGCCGCTGATGCGATAGGTGTGCAGGTTGAATTGAGCATAGCCCAACTAGATGAGAACCATTAGAAACATGGTGTATTTTGTCCCTCAGGTGAATTAAACACATATATCAGCAATGTTTTTTGTTAAGCATTCGGAGCCACGTGGCATGCGTCCTCGTCATTGTGTCTGGAAGTGCTGTGGAGACGCAAACGTGACCCGGTGCTGCCCCCTTAGTCATGTGACCTCTGTCATCGATGCCGAGTGGTTCTGAAAATGAACGTGGGAGGAGGGAGGGATGGAGGAAGAAGTATAAGGATTGAAAGAGATCAAAAAAGAGTAACAGAAAAGGAGACAGGAGAGGGAGAAAAGGGGTGGAAATGAAGACGTAGAGGAAATCATTGTCAGACAATATCAGGAGTGCTCTGTGTGAGGTTCTGTGTGAGGTTCTGTGTGTGGTTCTGTGCGTTTGGGAAGGAGGACAGGGGTGTAGTGCAAAATGCCATGCCTGTATGTTCTTCTGAACATGTGTTATTGCTTTGTGTAGAAAGAAAGAAAGAAAGAAAGAAAGAAAGAAAGAAAGAAAGAAAGAAAGAAAGAAAGAAAGAAAAAGAAAGAAAGGACACATGGTCAACCAAATATGTGACTGTAAACCCTGTCTTTAGTTGATTAATGGGAATTCTGGGAAATATAGAGTATTACTAATTGAAGCAGGACATGAACGTAAATTACAACACATTACAGGAATAGCAAATTACAGTAGAGTTAATTCTAAAGGCTGATTTTTGTATTAAGCTTACGGTCTCAAGGGAGCTCTGTCAATTCATTTGTAAAGATAATGTGCATCACAGAGATTAGGATTTTGGGAATCCAGGTTAAGTGTTTTTAGGTACCTGTGCGCTGAGGGTCTCCAGAGGGCTCTCTACACGGGGGAAAGTCATCAGAGGCAGACCACGGTAGTCTTCCGTTTTCTGTTTAGCTGCTGCACTGTGGACGCCTTTGAAGTTGTTCACAACACATATGCCCTGTAAGGTGTGAGGACAGTTTAACATTAATAGCAAAGTAGATTAATAATGACACAGGCCAACATGGAACTGAAACGTCAAGGATTCATTCTTAGAACGGAAAAGTTAGCTTCAGCAGTGACATTCTGATGTTGTGACTGGTATTATGACTTTTTTCATCAAACCAGGCTGGGTCCACATAAGGTTTATACATTAGATCATTTGAAATTAAGTTTAATAAACCCATGAGTTTATTAAAGTTGTTAATTTCAATTTATGCAGAATATCTTTTTCATAAACTTAATAAAAAAAAGTGTCTAAATACACATTTATAAATAGTTTACTTTGGCACAGCAGTGCTTTCAGCTAAATGCCAATATTAACATGCTAACAACGACAATGCTAACATAGCCTACTGATGTAGTTATAATGCGTACCTTGTTTTTTTAGTTAAGCTTGTTAGCGTGCTATCATTTGCTAAGGCTGATGGGAATGTCAATAGTTTTGAAGGTAAAAGAAAGAATTGGGCAAAGCAAAGAATTAGGGAAAAAAATTTACCTGATGGTGAAATGAAAAGTTAAAAGACCACCGACCAAATCAAAAGACTGTACCAAATAATTTCAAGGTAATCCATTCAACAGTTCACTCAAACCCACAAAACTCAACTTGACGGTGGCACGAGTGGAAAAGTCAGGGGATCACTAAAGTCTTAAACGCTTCATCGTCTGGATATCAAGAACATTCTTGCCAATCAATCCAATAGTTGCTGAGATATTCCAGTCCAGAGGGAAGCGGTGGACCGACAGACTGACACTGCCAACCCTAGAGCCGTGCCACTAGCATGGTTAAAATGTATGCCTTGACAGAGATTCCATACACCAAATAATATCAACACTCGCAGTGCACTGCAGGCTGTCCAACAATCTCGCCACCTCCTAAATACAAGGGTGTGTATATGCACTAGTCCCTGAAGATCCATTTTAACTTCCTAATCAGACAAAGTAGTATTGTAAGTAGTATAATGGATCATGAGAGTCCTACCATTGTTAAAAGACGTTACTTAATGTCCATATTAAAATGAGATTAGTTGTACCTTAAACAGACCACCTGCCGGCCCATGGGCCACTGCGATATAAGACTCCAATTATATGTAAGAGCATCCATGAGTTTTTTTGGAGATGTGATCACAACTTTGGAACAGTTATCACTTTAATATAAAGTTTACAAGGGTGTAAAAGCTCAATCAAACTTTGTATGAGTCTACAAAATGCAGCCATCGTTTAATGCAGTCAACGGAGCTGCTCTGGCGGGTTCATCTTTGTGGCATGGCACCACGCCCAGCGCAGTTAACCGATGCCTTGTTTCTTCATTTTCATGTCTGTTAATAAAATTCTTAGACATTTTTTGTTAGGGTCTTTTAAGAATAGAGACACAACCAAGGTTGTCGTATTTCTGTACTCCTGCATGGACTGGTTAATCAAAGAAGGCAGCCCGAGGGAGAGTTCCACCCCCCCTAGGCCAAACGTGCCCTCAGGCCAAACATGCCCTTAGGCAGTGGCATAGAAGAAAATGAAGCAAAGCGATTCAATGCTGGAGGATGCTTAAGGTTTCCATGTTTGTAGAAGTTCATGGACAGTGCTTCTCTAGTGCTCCCAAACCAAGCACTTCACCTTGGATAAAAACATCTTTGTATCTACAGCTATCCTCCTTGTTTCAAATTCATTTCAGTATGGTTTCCACTTTCTTGTTTTCACTCAATTGAAGAGCATCCCCGAAGACCGAGGAAGGCTGCTTTCTTTCCATGTCAGCCTGTCATCCATGCTAAGATAGGCTCGGCCAAGCTGCAATCTATTGTCTCAGGTGAGCATAGTGACATTTTTTTGACATGAAAATGTTGAAAGATCTAATTTGAGATTTTGAATAAAACTTTCATATTCTCTTGCCACAGGCTCTAATTTTTGTCCCAAGAAAACTGTCCAGATTGAACTGACACACGACTTATGTTTTTGATTCTCACATCTGCGTGTTGTAACATAAAACATACTGTATGTCAAATATTGCTTTCATATAGCGATTCTACATACCTTGAAAGCCTTGAATGTGAGGTGTAGTTTGTAAGCTATTTTAAATTCCAAAGGGCTTTGCTTCTATCACACGTGGCAGGTCAGTCAGCATGTGCCTCTACTTTGTCTTGGATCAAGTGGACACCTCTGTCTCCAACATCATCCTGGATCTCCACTGCCAAGTGCTTAACACTGATCCCTCAATCAGCTGGCAGAGGACAAACCTCTTGTAACACCAAAGGCAGTTGCTGTTTGATGAGTCCATTCGGATCTCTTTGCTGTCAGCACTGATAGCACGGGGATTTGAGTTATACCTGATTTCTACTCTTTTTGTACCAATTAATTTCACTCCAGATAGCAGTCCATCAAATGGCCTCAGTTTTCAGATGACAAGACCTTGATAGGCTTCATCAGGACCATTAGGTCAATGTGTAGGGGAAAGGCATTCCCACCACCCCCCAGTTTGCTGAAAAGCTGATAATGAGTAGGTTCAAAAGCTGCTGTGGTGATTGACTTTCTTGTGTCTGTCTTTCCCTGGAGTTCACCAACTCAATGTATGTCAATTTTTATAGCTCAGTCATTGAAAGCTAATACCCTAAAGAGTGAGCTGCTGTGGTTCCTACTCCTCATGGTCCAAGGACAAGCTGCTTTAAAGTTCAAAGTAGCTTTATTGTCATTACATTGATCAAATCAGGTCAGACAACGATATAACAAAGTTTGTGGCAGGTTGACCAAAACACATCACTACCGTTTAGCTTCCTTGCAAGTCCACAACACAACATCAAAGACAAGAGCAGGTATGGTGGCTACCAGTAGACAATTTAAGGGGGGAGGAAGGGGGGACGAAGGGGGATGACCCTGATGAAGACCACAAGCTGATATGCGGTTTACAATAATGCTGTTCCTACTAATAATATATGTGTTGCTGGAGCTTTGACCTCTTTGGACTAAATTTAAAAAAATACAGAACAAAAATAGTTGTTCATGGGGTGGTTCGCAATATGGGTAACCATAACATAACAAACTGGGTCTGCCCCCCCATTAAAAATGAACAAATTGCCAAAAAACATCATCTTCTCTGGGTTTAATTTGCCCTGGTTATGCTGCAAACCTTTTGGAAAAAAAAACAAGTATTTCAACCGCTCCTCACCATCATGTAGAGCTGTTTGTAAATTATAATCCAACTCTCATCCATTCCTAATATCATTTTCACGCCTAAAGTACTATGTCTGCACAAACATGTCATACTCAGGCCAGGCGTACAATCTTTTTAAGGTACAGTGGTGTACAGGCCCATTTTTCCATATTTATTGCAACTCATTGTCTACAGTAACAAAAAATAAAAGATTGGAAAGTTAGTGGTCTGCCATGGCCAGCAAAGAGCCCAGATCTCAATCCCATTGAGCACGTCTGGGACCTGTTGGATCGGAGGGTATAAGGGCAAGAACCATGCCCCCCAGAAATGGCCAGGAACTTGCGGGTGCCTTGGTGGAAGAGTGGGGTAACATCTCACAGCAAGAACTGGCAAACCTGGTGCAGTCCATGAGGAGGAGATGCACTGCAGTACTTAATGCAGCTGGTGGCCACACCAGATACTGACGGTGACTTTTGATTTTGACTATCCTTGTTCAGGGCCACATTTTTCCATTTCTGTTAGTCACATGTCTGTGTAACATTGTTCAGTTTATTTCTTAGTAGTTTAATGTTTTTATGTTTGTACAAAGTTTTACACATGTTAAGTTGACTGAAAATAAAAGCAGTTGAAAGTGAGAGGACATTTCTTTTTTTGGTGAGTATATGACATTCCCATCAGCCTCAGATCATCTAAAGAGTTTCCCTATGAATACATCATCAGTCTTCCCTCCATGCCTCCTCCTTCCTCCCCTCTCTTACACACCACGTCCTGTTTTTAAGGCTCAGGCCCAGCGGCAATAAACATGACTGTTAAATTCATCTTTTTTATATTTGTGGGGGTTTCACTTCACCTTCCGTTCTCCTCAATGGGCTTTTCCACTTCAACCCAAAAAACCACTTGTAATCACTACCCTGCATTTATAAACTCAATTATACAATTATACAATTCAATGCTGACTAAAGGATTTTAATTTGCAGGGAGGCCAGGCTGTTTGACAACACGTAACAGGAGTCTGACCTGGTTCTACATTAAAGAACGAAGGACAGCGACAATTGTTTTGGTCCAGTCTGCCCAATGTATACCTTAATGACATTTATTTCAATGATACACATCAAGATCTCTTTAACATGACAATAATCCTTTACCATGCCAGGAGTACAAAACCAGAACTTAATCAGATCACTTGTTCCTTTAACTGGTTCCCTCCATCATCTCTGAACAACAACCCCCATTTAAAACTACTTAAAAACTAGTTTCCCTCAACTTTCTTCTCACCTTTCCCTTCCTCACTGAGCTCTTTCAAAACCCGAGCGACTGCTGATCTCAGTAGAAATCCAGGTGCCACCTCAGTATTTTTCTCTTCTCTTCTTTCTTCTCTTCTCCTCTTTCCACCAATCAACCAGTGCATCCTTGCCTTTTCCCCTCTATCCTAACTCACCTGCATCTGAACCTCCTTCAAGCTCAGTATAAACCATGCTTCATCCCGTTTCACATCCTTTCCCTCTAGCACCTCTTCACAAACTGCTTCTTTACCAAACTAGTGTTTAGGAAGACAGTGCATGACTGCATTGCTGCACAGCTAACTTTCACATAAACCATGTGGCCTCTACAGACGCGTATTGATGTCACTAAAGATCAATACAAATGAATATTAACAAATCTGATGTGTATAAACATTTTAGGACATCATTTTGCAAAATGGCATCAAAACCATGTTATGGGCTTTGGTAACGGCTGCAGCCTAAATTTATCATTTAATTACTGGTTTGAGTCAGTTCCAAAATGCAGCTAAAAAGACTATTACTATACTGTAATTTGAAAATAAGTCATGAACAGAATCCACCTCAGAATAATCATCGTCTCTTCACTCTTCTTCTTTTCTAATCACCACTCCGACACTTCCCCAAGCATTTCACTCTTCCATCGTCCTCACCAGAAACAGAGCGACGGCTGATCCCAGTAGAAATCCGGCCACTACGTCCGAGCAGTGGTTTCGGTACTCTGAGACTCGGTTGAGGCCGGTGAGGAAGGCCGAACAGAGTGTGCCCAGACAGAGCACAGGCTTGGCCAGGCGACTGGACTTGGTCTTGATGGTGCTGGTGATGTACATCTAGAAAGGAGGAAAGAAGGCAAATAAAATTCGAACATGAAAAAAATATTGTTTCTTTACTGTGTCCTAAAGAAAAAAAAAGAGCCCCTGTTCCTCTCTTTCAGTAGAGAAGAACAGAAGCAACAACTGGAGGTGTTCCCACAGAAATGAAATCAAATATTTTACCATTTCATGAGAGCACAAAGCCTCCATTGCACAACAAAACGGTTAAAGAAAGATTTCAAAAACTTACATCATATGACTGAAATAGTTTTTTTTCACAGGGCATAAAAGATTAACGTAATAGGGGAACCTCTTACTGCGAGGGAAAGTTGTGGGAAGACTGTCAGCATTTTAAGACACACATTGTTCCTTCACATATTGTTCTCACTTCTTGAACTTTTACCCCCACCCACGTCAGACCGTGGAGCTGTGCGTATCAAATCCTCTATTCATCAACAACTTGTCCTTGTATTCCTCTTGCTCCTGCTGATAACATCTGCACCTATGCTCACTCTCCTTAACCTTTTCGGCAGCTGAGCCCCTCTGTCACTCGGATATCAAACCGCAGCTTTTCAAAAAGCCATTCTTCATGCGTTCCTCCAGCCAATTTTCTAAAAATGCATGCACGTACGCTTTTGTGAGACATTGCTCTACACACTTTCAAGAAAAATGAAGTCCCTCCTTGCCAATTCCTCCATCAAAGATTGATGTGCTACATAGCACATTTTTACAGCAAATAATCCAAACCTTTTCAAATTACAATGCTAGTGTTTATCTTTAATCAGTCCCGGCTGATTGTTTGGGTGTTTTCTTCATTATTCCAAAATTAGTTCTCACCAAGTCCAGTCCCAAATGAGTACAAGTACACTTGACATTGATTTTTAATCAACTGTGCTCACATTGTGTTGAATAAAATCAGAAAATGTGGTGGAGAATTTCCGTTTTTTTTTGTCTGCACTATTATGTGGTCTGATTTAAATAAACAGAACAACAAATGCAAACAGAAAGTAAAAAAAAATATGGCTTGTGCTTAGGAAAATAGTTTGTATACCGTCAGGTAAACAGCAGAGTAAACACTCAGCGAAGCATCCTTGGATGGGAACGACCGGCGAGCGTTCTCCACAACAACGGGGTTCCCGGTACAGATGTTGCCGTTGACGATAAACTGGTGATTAAAACGGCACTCGGTCCCGGTGTAGTTGGGCTTGCAGACAGACAGGAAGTAGGGCGAGAGCCCTCCCGTCACCACCTGGCCCGCGTTGACGAAGATGTCTGTGGCGAAAAGACCGAATGCAAACACACCTGGGGCACACAGACACACACACAGACACACAATGAGAATTTACAGCACATAAAACCCCACAGCAGAGCAACATTAACACATAAACACATAACCCAAAGCCTTAAGAGCTTAACTCACACTTCCGCCCTTACATCATGGTGTAATCACCTTGTATCCGGGGTTAAATTGGCCTGTGACTATTTGGCTCCCAGCGCTGGAACTTGAGCTCCCAACTGTCATTAGGCAGAGCTAAACTCCAGAATATCTAATGTTGACATTATTGGCTGAAAAGAATCCTGCTGTGGAACTTTGAATGCAAATTGTATTGATTTTGTAATGTCTTTTACGTTACAGAAACATTGGAATAAAATGAAGTTAATATGGAAGTAAAGAAGAGTGGACAACTGGCAGACAAAAGTAACATAAACACGCAGGGGAAAAAAATAGCATCTCATGATTGCAGTGACACTTTCAGCCCACCAACCCTGACCAATGTCTGCGTCTGCATTCCTTTTTCTGTGAAATATGACTACTGATTATCTGGCCTGCTTAGCCATGAAATTACTCTGCTTTGTATTCTGATCCAGGGGGGGCTGCAGGGGGGGGTGGTGGGGGTGTTACAGGGACACAATTGTGTGAAGGGCATCATTCAGGGAAATAGAGAGGGGGGGGATTAGGATGAGAGGAGATGGGAGGGAGGGAGCAAGAGAGTGGGAAACTAAAAGCCTCAGTGATCCTACAAATTTGAGAGATTGTTCGGGAGCAGACGGAAATATAAATCATGCAAATTGCCTAATGAATTTCTGATGAGTGTTTTATAAGTTGAAGGGATATTATTTAAAAATGAACAATACAGTTCTGAGTACGCCAGGAAAGTCCAGCAGACGACCTCATTTACTGGAACAGATAGCAGAGAGTCTGTCAGTTTGCCCAGTTCTACTAAAGCTTGGTGGCTGTAAAAAATGATACTCAAAGGTCGTAGCTAGATGTCTCGTAAGCCCTTTCAGAGACGTGGCACAGGTACGCAAGGTTGCAAACCTTACCTTTAATAGCGGCGAAAATGAAGCAGCCCTATTGTAAGAAAGACAAACTTTATATATTGCCTTGCCTATGTAGGATTTACACAAGATGTTTAAATTCAATTCAATTTTGTTTCAGTAGCTAATGTAGTTTCAGAGAGGCTGCAGTAAATGCATCACAGCTGGACTTGATCCCAATTGGCTCCCCTCACTGAAGAATTACCGAAATCTGTTCAGTTAGGTCAGTTTGCTGTATTTAAACTGAAAAAAAAAAAAGACTCGACCAGCAAGTTTACCTACCTAAGATCAACCCTTGTGTTGTCCTTGGGTCGTATTTGACTCGTTTTCAAAGTTTTTTATATTAGAAATATGGGTTAATTTCAACCAAATTGCCCAAAAATAACATAGATGCATGGATGTACGTTGTATGGAAGCCATACATATTTCTTCACAGGTAAAATTAATGATTACTTTCATTGCATTTTGGGTGTTTTATTGAATTGAAAAAAAAAAAATGTAATGGTTTCAAAACCGTATCCTGACTAAACTTTGGCATACCAGTTTGTGACCCACTCAACATCCTCTGATCTTAACTATTAGTCAAAATAATTCATAATTTCTGCTTTGTTTTAACTCAAAATTAGGTTTATTGACCATGAATAAAAAAAGCATTGAAATATGGCGTCAAAAGCACCAAAAAAGCACCAAAAACTTCGGAAAAAAGCGTCAAAAATTGGTGTACCTCCACCTCTTGCCCAATGTCAGCTGGGATTGGCTCCAGCCACTCGCGACCCTCTAATGATAAGCGGTTACAGATTATGGATGCATGGATGTCAAAGTGTAAACTCAGAAGGAATACAGAACAGCTTAATATTCTTTCATTGATGTGCATGTGCATGCTTATTAAGTATTTATTTCCCTATAACGTCACATATAAAGTCATTGTATTCACACTTGAACAATGCTGAGGTGTTTGCAACTGTTGGCTAACTGCAGTCCATTGATAATTTGAGCAAAGTCTATTGCCTACTGAATACACTCAAGGGCACATACACACACACACACACACACACACACACAGACACAGGCATCATCTTGACACGCATCATCTAAATGATACACCACTGCCCTAATTCCCAGCATCAACTCATCAGAGCAGCAGCAAGCAAATAAAACATATTAGCTCCACAGCTACCATAAGGTCACTATTTCTAGTGTCAGGTGTGTGCTACAGGCATGTACTTTATTTTCTAGTAACAAAACACGGAGGATGAAAATCTGCTGATGTAAAACTAAATTAATGCGGACGACCTCAGGTTTGCATGTTTGGCTAGAGGAAGCTGCTGCCATCCTTGGAAACCTCATCTTCTCATTTCATCCTCCACTGTGCATCGACCTGCCTCTGACACAACAGAGAAATGGATGATCCCGTCACATATCGTGTTATTAACAGGTTGCTGATGTCTTGATGACCCTATTTGGTGGTATTTTGCTTGCATTCCCTGCTGGAGGCTCACCCTCTTTTGTCCTTTGTAGGATACATTTGTCCTTTCTACATGGTGCCAGAGGTGTTCCGAACATGAACAAGCTAATCCTAAATACCAGAATCCTCAAGCTCTGAATCATCAGGGTTACTGTTCGAATTGGTAGCTTTTTGCATTGGAGCTCCCCTCACAGGTGACTGACAGCACCCACATTCAACTGTCAGCTTAGCCATGATATACAGCAGCCGTTGCTTCCTGGTTAAAAAAAAAAAAAAGCTTACTGAAAGACTGTGAAAGCCCCAGAAACGATCCTGATGCTGCAGATGCATTGTTTACTGAGTTATTAACCTTATAAGCAGTGTTTATATAGTGTTCTACTAAATGAAACTGAACTGAAGACAGTCAAAAGCAGCGCCTTAATGTCACTGCACTATGAATGGTGATGTGATCACTGGAGTGCATAGGGATGTGCATTTGAATAATAATGTGATCACTTAGCTACAAAATACAAAACAAAACAAACTACACAGTCAGTGAGTGTGAATCTTTGTACTGAACTGAGTGAAATGATTCAAATCAGAAAAATGATCCTTCAGACTCCTGTTTAAAACAATTTTACCAGCACGTTCGAACCTTACTCAAAAACAATTACTTTTTTTCCCTGAATAGTCAGTGTATACCATAAGATACAAATTTGCTATTATAGAAACGCTCAGGAGCAACTTGACTTCAAGATACATGAAGTATGATACATGTTTCGGGCAGGGGCGGATATACAGGGGGGCAAGGGGCAGCTGACCCCCCCCACTGTAGGGCCTTGCCCCCCCAGCTGCCCCCCTAACTTTGGTGTTCAAAAAACTGTGCTTGTAAAAACAAACTGCCACTATGTCCACAAGCTTCTTAAAACATCGAAACAAACAATTAATTTACATTAATTAATAATAAATAATAATTGTCGATGCAATCTTAGCCCCCTGGCCCTCAACTACTTAGCTACGTCCCCACATCAAACGTGCAGAGCGGCGTTCGCACAGTCTGGCTCGCACACAGCGAGTCTGCTGCGGTGTGGTGCAGTGGGGGATCTAAACTGTACTGTCTGCCTTAATTTCTCCTCCTTAAAGTTCAATACATGTTTCCAGTGGGGGATCTAGAAAATGTTGCATAGGGTGGCAAAGGGGTAGCGAGAGATCTTGGCAGGGTGGCAGGGGAAGACGGTACATGGGAACCCCCATAAACGCGCTGCTATGCCCTACTATGCCACGCAACACCCTGCTACGCCCTGAACTGCTACAACTATTATTTCTAGCCATGGTTCCATTATCTTTATTTTTACTATAATTGCCACCGTTCATCATACCAACTGCTAATTATTATGAATCATGATTCTCTATATTTGTATATCTGTATCCGTCTCTGGGTCCCAACCGCCACTGTTGCACCAAATGCTTGCTCTTGGGGGAATGGCCCTGCATCCCGGCAAAGACTGGAGCGACTGAGCTGCCCCCCCGAGCCTCTGAAGGTGAAGTCAGTTTCCCCAGGTAAAGTTTAAACACACATGTTTAACTTAAAGTTACATTTGTAATAAATGTAATGTATGCTAAAGGCGAGCCAGCATCAGCAAATGCGTGTCTATTACGTTAGCCAAAAGTCAAATCGCTCCTTCGTGATTTGTAAGAGCATTCTGCCCTTTGATTAGTTTTGATTTTAGTAAAGACAAGAACAGTATAATACAAAATATTACAAACTGGCATGCTTGAATTCATAACATTTACAGAGGGTCGCCGTTTTGGTGACGTTATGTTACAACACACAGTGCTTGCTGAGACCGATCATTTGTATGTGATTAGTTAAAATTCACTTCCTCTCACATATCACAATAAGGCTGCACAAATTAAACCAGGTGACATCCTTTACTGTCAAACTGGGAAAACCACAAATACAATGGGATTTAGAAGGCTAGTCTAAACATAATTGTTGTGTGCATGTAATAAATATCTTCTGATTTTGTCTGTTAGGCTACTTATTAGCTACAGGGCCCTACAATGTAATGTAATACAAGGATAACCAGAGTTTTTCACATCTTTGCAGGCCAGAGTAGCTGGAGATATTAGCTGAAACCTAAAAGTGGGGATATTGCCAGGCAAGAAAATTCTGAGTAGTGCACAGGAGGAAGAGAAGGAGGGAAATGAAGAAGAAGAAGGCAGTGAACTGGAGAGACCAGGCGGGTCAGAGCAGGAGAAGACCACAGAAGGAGATGCAGAAATAAGTGAAGGAGAAGAGGGAAAGGAAGAATTGACTGTGAGGAATGAAGAGGAGGCTGCAGATTTAGAGAGAGGGACAGAGGCAGAGAGTGATCAGGAGGAGGCAGATGAAGATGACAGGGAGGAAGAGGCCTGCAGTTACCCCTGGACCATAGGGTATGTTTATATTCTCCTTCCATATAAATTGCAGTACAGTAGCATAACATGTCATTTCACTCTGTAAAATGACATGTTTTCAGTTTTTGGCTATTTCCATTCGGTTGTATATGTTATAGGGTTAGATATGTAAAGATTTACATATATACATACATTATCTAATGGTGTTTTACAGTTTCTCTATCATAGCATTTGTTTGGCCTTTTGGTTTGATCATAATTACTGATAAAATAAGAGACATTCTGTTCTATTTGTCTGCATCAGTAAATATGATCAAGCTATTTAATTCAATTTCAGCTAAATTCAATTTTATTTATAGTATCAAATCGTAACAAGAGTTCACTCTTCTCAAGACACTTTACAGATTAGGCCACCATATAATTTACAAAAACCCAACAATTCCCCCAAGAGCAAGCATTTGGTGCAACAGTGGCGGTTGGGACACAGAGACGGATACAGATATACAGATATAGAGAATTATGATTCATAATAATTAGCAGTTGGTATGATGAACAGTGACAATTATAGTAACAATAAAGACAATGGAACCATGACTAGAAATAATAGTTGTAGCAGTTCAGGGCGTAGCAGGGTGTTGCATGGCATAGTAGGGCATAGCGGTGCGTTTACATATGGGGGTTCCCATGTACCGTCTTCCCCTGCCACCCTGCCAAGATCTCTCGCTACGCCTTTGCCACCCTATGTAAAATTTTCTTGATCCCCCACTGGTTTCGGGAGACTTTGATGACTCATAGAGAAACATGTATTGAACTTTAAGGAGGAGAAATTAGGCCAGACAGTACAGTTTACCCACAATGTCGTGTAGTGCCGTCCCCTAGTCTGAGGTTCCTGTGTCTCCCCCAGATGTACAGTATATATCTCTCGCTCAAGCTGTCCAGTTTGTTATGCCCAGATACCGATGGCGCCAAAGCAAAAGATGCTCACCTGAAACCTAGTTGAGTCTATCCGTCTCTGGGATGTATGCTAAAGTGTGTCAGGCCCCTTTACCCTGTTTCCACAGACCTCCAAAAGGAGACAGTCCTGGAACCAAACATTCCCTACTTAGCATGTAGCTGCCTAGACTCCCACAATCTGTAGAGATACAAACATATGTTCATCCATGGACAGGTTTGGTTATTAGAGTCCGGCCGAATATTCTCGTCTCCTGACCTGTGACCTAGAACCTGATGTCGTCTAAGTTTTCCTTTTGTCTCATCTTACCACAACATGGTGTTTCTGGAAATTCCACAACACTTGCCATGTAAGAAATGTGCTACGATAAAATTGTGTGTGTGTGTGTGTGTGTGTGTGTGTGTGTGAGCGCGATGTAATGTGTGTCTTGAGTTGTCAGCTACTACCTGGTGCCATCCACACGAAGGAGTGTCGGGCAGTTTGACTTATTTGGCACGAAAACGTCCTTACCTATGAAGCGTATGATGCGGCGGATAAGGGGGTTGAGGTAACAACAGTCTCCTGTCACAATGGTTTTCTCCTGGGCCAGGAGAGCTTCCCTCGTTGATTTCATCACGTACATGGACACCTCGCCAATAAAGATCTACACACGCACACAAATACACAGAATATGCCAGAGAGCGACACAGAAATAGGAAGAGTTGAGAAAGACACACACACACACACACACACACACACAGACAAGGAAGAAAAGAAATCATCGTTAGCCATGCCATTACAGGACAGAGGAACATTTTGCCCCTGTCTAGCCTGTGTACATAAACCACTGTGTCTTAATGCAGTATTTCTTCAGGTCCATTATAGTGTGGACATTACATCAGGTCTAATGGAAAACCTCTTTCTGGACACACAAAATGAAACTCATTGCCCACTGCCTTGGGCGATACAGGCTGCTAAAAGAATATGTGTGTGTTTATGAGCGGGAGTGTGTGCATACAGTAAGTGCGTATGTGTGTACAGATGTGGTTTTGGTCTGGTGTGTGTTGTTTTTGTGTTCAAGAGTTTTTTTTGAGCCCCAGGACCGGTAACAAAACTCTTTTCCATCCCTCATGAATGCTTCTTTTATCATCAACATGTTCTTGTGAATGTAATTCTAATCTATTCATCTTTTGAATAGATTACAATTTTGTGATGTTGGGAAATAAAAAAAAATTTAAAAACAAAGAAGAAAAAGGGACTGACAGCAGTCACATAAAAGGGTATGTATGTTTTAAAGCTATGCCCTGGATTCAGTCCTGTCTGGATTTGTCAGCATGAAGGAGGCAGCGTTAATCTTTTCAAACACTTTTTTCCCACTGACATAAAGCATGCAAATACCAAATGAAACTCTCATCAATGCATCATGACAGAAGACGCCATCTTCTGATGCATAATGACCCAGAAACATCTGTCTTCAAAGGCTATAAAACCAAAATATGACTTTATGTTCAAACAGACTGTGACTTTAAAAGGCAGGCAACTTGTGTCATGTAGTCACGGCTGAGCAGTAATTGTGACAAATCAAAATGCATTTCTGCAGGGCCAAAAAGGAGGGCCACTTTAAGTGTAACAGTTAACTAACATAATTCACTACAGGCTATTGATCTTGGGTTGTTTAAAAAGGAATAAGTCATGGTTTAGATGAAAACAAAATGATGTATGGGCCTATTCAAGCATAGTGTATATTACATAATCAAAGACAACAAACTGCTTTGCATATTCAAACAGACAGCTATGCTGTAGGTCAGTTTTGCCATGAAGGGAGCTCAGATGTACCTTTATCTCCAGTGAGTCAGTTACTGGCAAACTTTTTAAAATAACTTTATTAAAACCAGTTCTTTTCCATTCAGGTCCTTGAAATGCTAATGATAAGTAATTCCCTGAAACTTTTCCTTTTTGCCTCAGTATTTGTCTCCGCACTGAAAAGGTTAGTTTTTACGCTGACTGATTGTCTTATTTCAACTCATGTAACCCACACTCTCCTTTATACAAATGTCATGAAAACTGAACTGAAGTGACTTTAAACAACTATCTCCAAATGTAATGAATGATGAACAATGAACACTGAGGTACAACTTGGCATCCAGCTGAAACTGTGTGGTGTCTGAGCAGAAAATGAAAAGGTTAAACAACAGACACACAAAAGAACATGCTAATCTAATTCTTAGGAGTCATTTGCCTGACATGAAACAGAAAGGAACAGACTTGTGGTTCATCTGCTGTCTTAATAACACTGACCTACCCAATAGTGTAACAGATTTATGGGAGCTCAGGTTCGCAATACCCTTGAAAGTCCATAAAATTCAGTACCTGTAACATAAAAATGACAGGCAGTGACTGCCCACAGTATTTAGGACTACCTTTTTTTGTATGTGTTTCACGTTATTCACATTTTTATTCACTCACATATTAAATGTGACAACTGTCCCCTGTGGAAAACCATGAATGACTCATGGTGCAGTTCGTTCCAACATACTGATTGCCAAAAGTAGAGATTTTTCAAAAATAGTTAATCACATAGCCTGAGGCAGCAGAAAACTTAATTGTTACAGTTTATAAGCTGTTAAGTATGTGTGATAATCTTTTCAAATTTGACAAAAAACTAATCTTAGTAATTTAATTTAAGTAAGATTAAAAAAACACCTTTCCTTAATTTCATATAGAGTAACTAATGGATCAAACGACTGCGTGTTATGTGGAAGGTGTAGCAATGAGCCCAACAAGGAATTATCATCCAATTCTGCAGTCGCTCTCACCTCTACGGAGCACATTGTTTTGGCCGCCCCGCAACTTAAAGTTACAATCTCAGCGATAAGCAGTAATTGCAGGTGTGTTTTTGGATTTCACTCCCCAGAGATCCAAACAGTGTCGTCTGTGTGCCTTCTTCTGAAAGTCAAATTTGTTTATTTTTCAGGAAAAAAACTGTACACCGCTTCACGCACAGAAGTGAATCTGTTGTGTTTGCTCCACCTCCCATCTCTGGCAGAAAACACGTACGCTTGTGATTTTTCCCGGGAATGTCGCCATAGACACCGAGTTCGCAAAACTACAAATGCAATGACTTTTATCGGTCAGTCATATGGCTGATTTATGGTTCTGCGTCGAATCGACAGCGTACCCCCGCAGACCCCTCTGCGTCACCGCGAATCCCCCTCCGAGCCCTCCGCTATAGCTAGACGTGCACCTCCAAAAAATGTGTAACTTTGCGTCGAGGCGACGCAGACCGCAAGGACTGTGATTAGTCAACTCGTCCTGTGTGTTGCCAGTCGGTGTTTCAAGCAGCCTACTGTGGGGAGGTAGTAACATGCTAGTTCACTGACATAAGCTTTGCAAATAAACTCAGACACATTTTGGTTACAATGACGGGGTTATCCGTTTGTAAAGTGTCTGTATGTCAGTAACGCTTTGAAATTAGCACTTTGCCAGCAAGCAGTACTTTGTGGGCAGTTGTGCTAAAGTTTGCTTGCTAACATAACATAAACTGGCTGGCAGACACCTCACAAATAACCTCAGACTTATCACCCCCTAGCGTTATGGCGGTGAAATGTACCGCGATGCAAAAGGCAACCCCCGACGCAGAACTCCGAAAGGGTCATGACGCCGTAGGAGCGACGGCGTGGAGTTGACGCAGAAGCATAAAACAGCCTATAGGTTCAATCTCCATTGTGTTACCTCACTCTGCCATAAATAGTGACTTAACAGACATTTGGTTCACTCTAACCGCTCTCATCAGTGTCGTTTCGAGCATCCAACACAGCACCAAACAGTTGACAGAAAAAGTTAGCGACTAGCCGCTTAACATAGTGGAACATTTAGCAGCTAAAGAGCCAGATCTTTCCCTGAGGAGTCAATGGAGACCACAACAGTGTTGCTCCATGTCTGCTGGAAGTGTAACTGTTTGCTCACATTCACATTAACACATTCACTTTATAAGGTGAAAACATGTGACATGGTTGTGTTTACAGCTTATGCTTCCCAGAAGTGGAGAAAAAAAGATCAATTAATGTTTCTTTAATGTCTTCTTAATGAGCCAATTATTTTCAGTATTGCTACCAAGACACGCATAAAAGTGAGTGGAATAAGCCATCAAGGACCTAAATTGGTATGGAAATAATGCATTGGAGTTCTTCAACTTCAACACGTCCTTCTCTGATATCTCCACCTTTACAAGGAGTTTGTGTTCGGAAACGTCTACAGTCAGTCATGGTGGTTACCGCTCAGATGCCACCTGCTTCTGTTAGATCTAGAGCTGCAAAGATTAATCGATTATATGTCAACTATTAAATTAATTGCTCACTATTTGGATAATCGATTAACCAGTTTGTAAAAAAAATTGTAAAAAAAGGTAAAAGTTATCTGACTTCTTAAATGTGAATATTTTTTATTTTTTTCTCCTCTGTGGCAGTAAACTGAATATATTTGGTTTGTGGACAAAACAAGATATTTTAGGATTTCATCTTGTTCTTTAGCAAACAAACACTGATCGGCATGTTTTACCATTTTCTGACATTTTATAGACCAAACAACTAATCGATTAATCGAGAAAATAATCGACATATTAATCGACAATGACAATAATTGTTAGCTGTAGCCCTAGCCTTCCACACTTGCCAGACAAGAACAACATTATATATTTCCTAATGTTGAGGGTGAAGGATCGACATGGCTCAACAGGTTTAAAGAACGTTGCAGTAAAACGACCCATCTAACCTCTACAGCCACCCAATGGTCTGGCCATGTGGAACGTTCTGAATAAATGACTGGCTCTTTGCTAATTGGCCAACATCCCAGCCCTGTCATCATAATTCTGATTGGCTGCTTCTCTGGTTTATGACGCATGCGGCGACGGAGCGATATACAGTGTGAAGCACAACTGTAGCACCTGACACAGCACTCTCAAAGGGCACAATTAAAAAGTTTGGGATAGCATACATATGGATAAAGAGACTAAGGCCACATATAATCCAATGAGAGAGAGAGAAAGAAGAAAGGGAAATGACCAGCAGTACTAAACAAAAGTTGAACAGCTGACACAGCACTCACTGAGGAGGGGTGTGTGATCAGGGACAAGCAGGATAAAGGAAGAAAGGATTCATCTTATTAGGATTTAATGAGTTTTAAGGCGCACAAACAATTTATTTGTGTAAGAGACAAAAGAACGTGACTGCATTGATACACTGTATAAAGAAAAATGGTGTACCAAGACATACGCTGAACTTGTCGGTTATACTTTCCAGTATGATTTCTTTTTTTCCCTTTCTTTTCTTTTTTTTGTGAAGTAATCCGTGCAGAAGAGTCTGTCAAAACTACACACAGACACACTCTAACCAAATCAGCTGTGAATAATACTGTCTGTCACATTTCCTGGTGACCAATGAGAGCAGTCTTCCAGATTTGAAACCAATTTATTTTATTGTGTGTGTGTTTGTGTGTGTGTGTGTGTGTGTGTGTGTGTGTGTGTGTGTGTGTGTGTGTGTGTGTGTGTGCACACTGTGGACTGCTGATGTGCACACCAATTAGCTTCAAGGAGGGAATACGAGCTACAGTATGTGTTTTACTTGTTCAGTAAAAGTGACACTAATTCAGGCTTTACTCAGACTAGCATACCGCACTCAATGTTTAGAGCCTGACAGCAAAGAGCGAAAGCTTCCCAGATAATGAACACAATAAGCGGGAGACACAAAGAGGAAGCAGAACAGTAATATCTCATTACAAATAAATGGGTGTGTTGTGTCCAAAAACCAGACATATTTTACGATCATCCCTGATTAAGTGCCTCTTGAAATTGTAATAATAAAGAAAGATGTCAGTTTGTAAAGGCGATATACAAGTGGGACACATACAAACCGCTCCTAAAAGACTTATTACGGCACTCTACAGTTTTAAACAAAATTTTAGGTTTGCTGTGGAGCATTCAATAGAACATTACTCGCTTGACCAAGAAAGGGAATGACATGTTTCACACATCAAATTCCATAATGACATCAAGATAGTAAGACATACTCCAGTGGTTTAGGGGGTCATATTATCAATTATACTACGGAATGGTGAGTGATGCAAGGTGCAATGGTTGTAATTGACACATTTTTTCGCCTGTTTAATATTCCATCGTGACAATCTTTAATATTCTTAACTGTTTTTAGCACGTCATGAAATCATATCATTATGAAATGCTAAGAATCCATTTATTATATGCTGCAGTTCTTTACACATAACAATCAACTAACTGATTTAAAAATGAATTTAACATACAGTACTGAATGTAACAGAATGCACAATAAGAAAAGACAAGGAAAGAGGTGGGTGGGGGGGGGGGGATTGGAAAAGACGCATTTAGCTGATTAGTGGCTCACACGGATCACAAAACAAATCTTGCTGTTTTAGTTAAAATGCCCAATGGACTCACCACCATGCACAGACTATTACTACAGTCTGTTGGCGCTGTAGTCTGTAAATGTTGGTGAACTACAGTGGTTTTGATGACATGGGTAAATAGGAATAAAATAACGACAGCCGACGTTCACCAGCTTAAAATGCTAATTATTATTATACAACTGCCGCATACTTACACATCTGACAATGAGAACAAACATGGTGCGATCTGATCATTTACAGATGTTCTGCTTGAACCCTTTATTCAACATCCAATCACCTTTACTGTATGTTCAGATAACAACTTACAGCTTTAAAATACAGTAGCCTATTTTATTTTTTTAACACCTGACTCCCTAGATGACACTAACACTAATGCCAAAGCCAAAACCAATACATGGAATTGATCATTTTAAAGACTCCTTTACAACACATCACATCTGAACTGATGTGGTACACTACTGCACACGTTAATATTTATGCACTGCATGATCCCTCCCCACTTCAAACAGACTGACTGTATCTGTATTCTGGGATTGACTCGTCTTTTCCTTCGCATATGGCGCGATTCTAACGGTAAGAAATGAATTATAATTTTAAACAGACAGAAATATATTTGACACAGGTTGAATAATGAAGTGACCCAGGGGCCCAGAGACATATGGTGCCAGGTCTGGTGCTGGGTTAGGGTTTAACAAGCATGGAGCTAAAGTGACATCTAGTGGCTATATGCTGCTACTCCTGTATGAAGCGTTTTGAATCAGCGGTGCACATTTAGCCCTCGCCCTAAAATTCATTTATAACTGTCACTCAGCTTTACAAATTAACAGCTTACACAAGTATTACATTTTTGGAAATGAAAGACCCTGAACACCCATACAGGTGTTTTTGGTTATTCTGGCTGATTAGACCTCTTCCTAGGACTGTGTGGGTGTGTATGGACGGATTGATTGACATCTTCCTGAGCCTACTGTTAGCTTTGTTGCACATCATCATGTTTTCTCCATTTATGGGCACAATAGAGGGCCCTTCATCACATTTTCTTCATTGGAAGGATGCCCTAGAGGGCACATCATCATGTTTTCTACATTTATGGGCACAACAGAGGGCACTTCATCACGCTTTTTGTCATTGAAAGGGTGCACTAGAGGGAACATCGTCATGTTTTCTCTGTTTAAGGGCACCTGAAAGGGCAGGACAAATGACACCTTTATCATTCTTATTGGTAAATAAAACATGTGGCATCATAAATTCCCATAAATCATCAGCCCACCTTCAACCTGAGCAGAGGTCTAATCAGCCAGAATCACAAACTATAATAGAAACCCCTGTGTGGGTGTTCAGAGGCTTCATACCCTGTTTACACGTACATGGTTATTTTGACAGACATTTCCCTTCGTTTGTGCCCTTCGTTTACACGCAAACGGAGAATTCGCCTCTGACAACGTTTCTTTTAAAAACTCCGGCCAGAGTGGAGATTTGGGAAAACTTCGTTTGCACGTTTGCATGTAAACTGAGACAAACGGAGGTTTGGGGCAGCCGAGGAAGTGAGGAAGAGAAGAGAGAGGAAGTGATTCGTTGCTGTTGTTGCTATTTCCGGGGTTCTGATTGGCTAACTTGGGCTTGAGCTTCTCAGTACACTGCCACCTACAGGTTTGGCATGCTCTTGCCGGCATTGACGGCATATGTACACGGGTACGTGTAAACGAACACTTTTCTGAAAACTGACAGCTGTGCACGATGTTATTTTTGAAAACGGAGAGGTTGAAATGTCTGTTTATGAAAATAGCCGGCCACGTGTAAACGTAGCATCAGACCCTTTTCACATGGATATTTTGAAATGTGCTCACAGGTTTCACAGGTGTGATTAATCCCACTAACGAGGGCTGCACTCCTCTGTGTGTGCTGGCTCACGAACATGGCTGAAAGACACGTTGTTAACAGAATTAATCACACCTGTGCGTCTCCTGCTCTGCCAGGTACAAATACCTGCTGTGCAAAAGGCCCAGTGATGTCATTACCTTCACCTGTCGTTGTCCTGCAATGTCAAAATGTCTCTAATCCATACTGCTGTACATACTAAACAGCTGTGAAAGGACGGAGTGGCATTAGCTACATTAAACATATAGGCCTTCCTAATAGTCTCAACTCTTTTTAAAAATATTGTTCATATGCAAACAATATGCTTAATCCCATATGGAATGGTAATGCTTGAAAGTTCAGCTTTCTCCGATTTGAGGTACAGTGGAGAACTTTGGTTATACCAGCTGTAATCCTCTAGATAGAAAGGTCATCTTGGACTTAAATTGAAGCTTATAAACTTGGGAAGTATTTCATGTACATTTGAGGCAGTGATATGTATAATAAAATGCTTGAAAATGATCACTTTTGATGACAATTTGTCAGGCGGACAGACATTTGTTTGTCTTTTGGGGCATGTTGAGGGTGATATTTGAAAGCAAAAAGGCAGCAATCCCAAGAATCTTTTTCTGCTAGTTTCCCCTATGCGTCAGGATACACCATGCAACATTCTAGGGTTATATGGCCATTTCTGTAGCTGCAGTACCTTAATATTCACAATTACATAATTCCGCCAAAAGCTTTTCCCAAAAAGGATGTTTTTTGGCCCCTGAGACCAAACGGGGCCGAGTCGGGGGTGGTCGTTAACAACTTGTGATGGCCCAAGGTATAAGATAATAAGAAATAATCGTGAAAAACAGGTAGCAAAAAACATCCTGAGGAGTGGACCTGGCTCCCGGCCTAATAGGCTACGTTCACACCGCAAGTCTTAATGCTTAATTCAGATTTTTTGCTCAGATCCGATTTTTTTGGTTTGACTGTTTACATTACCTTTTAAAAAGGGGCCCTATATCAGATTCCAGTGTGAACTGTTTGGGGTTTTGAACTGACCCGCTTGCGCAAAAGGACAACAACAATGACATCAGATTGCACTAAAGTTAGGGAGGTTATGGAGGAAGTAAGCATTTTCGCCTTTATTTCACAATGTTTGTGTAATGGCAGCCGTAACATTAATGAGCAGGTGCTGAGGAGGAGAGGAAAGAAAAGAAAGAGAGCCATATTGGCTATTTTGGCTACTTTTTCGGGGTTATGGCTGCAAATTCACTACAGAGGTCTGTGGATGCAGAGAGCCATGGGCGGTGGGACTGCGTCGTGAATAGCTTCACAGAGACACAGTTTTTTTGTAGGCCTAGTCAAGTTTTTAATATTACTGTCTGTCTCTAGGGCTAACTCCCGCCTGGCGCATAATTGTGACAAATGTCAATGTAGATTGACGTAAAAGTCGCATCAAATCCGCCTTGGTTGTTTACACTGTGGCCGCATTGAAGAAAATCAGGCCTGGGTCTGATTCAGGACCACATATGGAAGTGGTCTAAATCTGATTTGAAAAAATCAGATCTTCTACTATAGGCTACTTCTAAAGAAAATTAGATTTGGGACACTTTTGCCTGCAGTCTGAACGTAGCTTTAGAGACACTGAGTCAAAGGCATTTCCTCTTGATGCTGTAGAAGTTTCCCTGATGCACGCGTGTCTCTTTCATTCAGCAGAACTGAAGGAATGGTGAATGAATGGTGACACAACACATAACAGGAAACCCACTTGCCTTCTAGCACCGGGATGTACCCTGCGGCCTGGGTGACAGACTATCTGCACAGCCATACTGTTTAAGAAATCACATCATAGTCCAGGAAAACATTTCTTATGCAGGCCAAATTCCCTGCTCCTTGTACAACATGACTTTTCACTTCACTGGTGCATTCAGCATGATGTCTTGTGATGCGAAACCAGTAAATAACAAGTCTAAGAGATACTGTATAAAGTTCAAAAACAGGGAGCCAAAAGTTCAGTCTGTGAAATCAGGACCAAACTTCTCAGCTGACCCATAAAAAGATATGGAAACGGTCTTCAGTCAGACAGTGTGCTTTGACATTTTCTCCCATATTTCGACAGAGAAAGTGATATTTACCGAGGAGAGAGATAAGATGCACGGCTGCATGTACTGCATAGATGGCCTTTTTATCTACATAAATCATATATAATTCAGCACTGAATTAATTTAGCTACATTTCAAACACTGTCACAAAAGTTGGTCATGTTAGGCTAAGTTAGCAGCATAATGTGAAATGAACATTATAATAGATTATTATTATTCATTTCAGAACAACATTTATGGTGGTTCTAGTTTATAAAAATGTAAATCAAGTTGTTAGCAGTGAACAAATGGTTGCTCTTTCAGAGAGTTAAAGCCTGGATATTCATGCCACATCTGAGTATTGCCGTTTACAGTCCAGCATGTGGTTTTTAAACACCGTGGCGAAATACACAGAACATGGTTTTTACTCACTATAGCGGTGGGAGCAGCAGCCACCACGCAGTACAGGATGAGAGGGGGGATGAAGCTGGACTCCTCTGTGCCGGGGTACGGCTTCATCAGCTCGGCGTCATTACAGAAGAAACCCTGCACGTGCACGCTGAACAGGTCCGTGCACTCCATGTAGTAGGACAACAACGCGGTGCCGGACATGATGACGAGCTGGAAGAAAAACATGTTGGAGCGAGATAGAGCAAGAGAGTAGAGAAAGTTGAAAAAGAGGAGAAGAAGAAGAAAAACGAGAAGGGGGAAAGGGGGATTTGTTAGTTGTATATCCAGTGCACTGAAGGCTAGCCTCCTTGAATCAGTTTCCAGTGGTTAAAAAGTCAGTTTCCTCAAATGAGTTGTCTTGCGGCTAATCCCTGAACATCACTCCGCTCCTCTCTCAGCTGTGACGTCTAACATGTTTTAATACAAAACTGCATAAATCCTCTAAAACCATCTCTTTTTTTTTTTTTTTTTTTTTTTTTTTTTTTTTTCTCTCTCTCTCTCTCTCTCATGCTAACTCGTCCCATACAAGCCTCCCCACGACCAGCACCAGCGTCACTTCCCACCTCCTCTCCTCCCTCACCCCCTCATCCTTTTATCCCTCTACCATCATCTTTTGTCTCTGGCCTCTTTTCCCTCTCTTTCCAGAATCGGCTGCAGGCATTTTTTTTTTTGTTTTTTGTTTTTTATTTATGGTACCCTTAGTCAGTGATGACGAACAAACACTGGAAGACGAAATGTAAGACATTGCACGGCAAGGCCCTCAAATGCGGTTTTTGAAAATCGGCTGCAATTGTGTCATTCAGCCACTAATGTGTCCTCACTGCCGCCAATCTAGCCAACCTGCACTATGCTGGGTTTTTACATCAAAGAAAAGTGATGAGGTGTTTGTCTATATTTTAAAGCCGCCAGATAGAGGAAACGGCCTATAACATTACCATGACTGGAAGTAGTAGGATTGGCAAAGGTACTACCAGTAAATGTAGACATTAGTCATGTAGAGGTAACATTGGAGTAATTAGAGCTACTCAGCTCCCTATGATCACAATGAAATGTTAGAAGAAAGAACAGAATAATAAGATGCTTTATTGATCCCATAGGACTCAATCAAGTATCTGATTATTACACATAGACTGGTAATCACGTTACAAGCAATCATGTCTGACTATCTAACATTATGTTAAATGTTTTTTACTTGTTAAAATTGAAAAAAGCATTACACACAAGAGTGAGCAATACATTTGTTCTGCTTCAGTGAACAGCACCTCACGGTGGCCCTTGGTGTGCGTTACTTTTCTATATTATTGACTTGTTAAAACATCATGTGGAAGTGATAGTAGTGTTATGAATGGTTCCTGATTCATAAAACGTGGTTAAGGCAGCCATTTGTAATACTTCTCCCCACCACCAGGTGTCCCCATGCTACTGCAGAAGGATGAGTACTGCTTCAAAAAGAAGGACAGCACAACTCTTAGGTTGTGTGGTCTATAATACAGGAACTACATTCCATAACTTGCGGGGACCATTTTAATTATTAAACATTATCAACAAACTAGAAAAGACATCACAACTGGCCGTTAGGCAAGATGTCTATTTTTTAACAATCATCAACAATAACGAAAGATGTAAAACAAGCTAATAAAAATAACTAATTTATGGGCCCCATAAAGGAAGTGCACTGTGAGTTGTCCACTTTCACTCACTACATTTCAGAGACCACTGTTGATATTTTGTCATATTACACATCAGGAAAAATAAAAAAGACATTACAACCTTTTAAAGCAGATGCATAAGGTTGTTCAGAATTCAACCAGGGAAACAAATTAGTGACATTCATATAAAACTGGCAACGGAAACAACGTCTAACTAATTTTGTGTACACTGTATGACCAGTATACTGTATGACTGTATGTTCAGTGTGCCTGAACGCGTTCATTGAATGATAGTTCGAAAACCCGGCTAAAACACACAGTAAACAATCCTTAATATGTAGTGGAAAAAACACCCAATCTGGCAATACCAGCCACCAGTGTCGCACCGACACATGCGTCATCAAAACAAGAAGCAGCATGGAGGCGACAGCAGCAAAGAGGCGTCGTATGCTCATTTTAACGGAAAAAAAAGGTCGGTGAGGATGCGAAAAATCTTACATTTCTGTGCAAACTTTGCCCGCCGGCTTTCAAAAAGCAAATCCGCACTTCAGTCACATCCACAGCAAACCTGAAATGGCACATTTGAACTGATTGGATATGAAGATGAAATCTGACGCATAGTTTCAGTGTTAAAATAATTGCGGTCTGTGGTTCTATATGGGCTGTGGCAATAATTTTGAAAAATAATAGCTCTCAGCAACATATGGAAAAAAAGAACTATGAACTAGTTCATTTTTGGAACTGTGAACTTAGTTCAAAATGTTGAAGTATGAACTATGAACTGAACTAGTTCATTTAAAAATTTGTGAACTGAACTTTTAACTAGTTCATGTAGAAAGTGAACTTTCCCAACACTGTGTATGACAGTAGTGTGTTAGTAATGACAAGCTGCATGTTAACATGAGAATTGTTATTTTACTACTGAACTTGCTGACTACTAACTACTAACTATCTCAAGACTGTTTTGTACTGCAGACCAGGGCTAAGGGCAAGACAGTTTTCTGTGTACCAGATACACATTTACACTACACTCTTCAATTGTCTATGTATCAAGTAAATCAAATCTAACTTTTAACACATTTTAAATTGACAAGTTGTTGACGTTTCGAAACAGTCATTACACAAAGTGTTTTATTTATAAAATACTTAAAAATTGACAAATATATTAGTTTACATGCATTTCATTGTTAAAACAAATAAATCAGATCATCTGTCAATCACCCGTCTTGAGTTTAAACTTGAGCCATTGTGCTTTTTGTTTGATAATTGTTGTTTTTCTGGGCTAAGAAAAAGAAACTTTTCAAAGTAAATGGTTGTTGCCTTAGTTTCGGAGGCTTAAAGGTCCAGTGTGTAACGTGTTTAGTAACCTGACTCCGCCAGATGGATTGCTTTGCATTTGCTCGGCATATCCATCTGGGAACTTTCCGTTGAAGAATTTTTGGGAAGGGGCGAAAATACTGGTTAGCTGATTGGATAAACCATCTGTCTATCACCACCTATGTTGGTGATAGACGGGCCAAATCAACCAATCAGATCAACGAAGCGTATGACGTACTAACAGAGCGACGACGAAAATACAACCACAAGCCAGGCTAACCCTGCTGCTGAAGGCAAAGCATAGCTTGTTAACTCAGCAAGCAAGCAACATGTCGGTAAAGGATATTTGCCGTTTGTGTAACGAGAATTTACGAATAAAAGGCAGCATTTCAGGTTCCCGGTCCATATTCCAAAAGAAGGATCCAAAAGAAAAAAGCATTAGCGAGCGGCTAACAGAATTAGGGCTACCGCTGTCTGAAAATGTGTCTTGATCAGGTCGGACTTGCACGCGTTGCTTCTCGTGGCGTCACACCTAAACCCCGCCTCAAAACCAACGCTGATTGGTCGATCGATTGGCCAACGGCTCCAAATTTTCTCTATCTCAAGATGCCATACTGATCTGTGAGTGGAAAACTGGAGCTCGCGAGATCAGGACGGTCTCACAAGGCTACGTGTTTAGTTGTTTATTATCAAAATCTGTGTTGCCCGTTCACAAACTAGTCCTTTTTCATGAATATTTACCACCATCATCAATTCCAAGCATTCCTTTATGGCTTGAAATTTTACATTTGCATTCGCATGAACTGTTGTAGACGCTCCATATTCATGTGCCATTTTGAAATACGTTAGCCTGTAAGGGACATCCAGGACATACTACTCCGCCTTTCGCGTTTTCGCTGTCACTTGATAAACTCACAGGTGCTGCTAATGGGTGTCGTAGTTTCCCAGCCCCGGCAAGTTTGAAGAAGGAAACATGGAGGACCACACGTATTCAAAATCCAAATTTCCGGAACAGGAGTCTTCTTCATCGCCCAGAAAAAGAAAAAGGATATTGAAAAGAGCGTGACGACTACCGTAATACGTACTTTGAACTGCGTGGCGCGAGAGAGTTGATTGCGATATATGATCTCAACGCTAGCTGGGAGAAATTCCTAAACATTGGACCTTTAAGCTTGGGTAAAAAGCCACCACATTTAAGCTAGTATAGCAGTACTAGATATGTGCTACATTATACACTGACCTGTATATACAAATACATCCATTTTGCAGCAGCAGTAAACACCTCATGGCTTTCCAGAGTCAGACACTACAATACAAGTAGAAAACGCTCGCTAACGAGTTGTTAGACTGAAACTTGACAAGATCCTGTCCAATCAAATCAGCTAAACAGAGCTAACTGTTGTTTCCATAATGCAAAAGAATTTTGTCCACTGTCAAATATGGAGGGTTAGGGTTAACCAGAATTGACAATATGGCTATGGGGTTCAGACAGTGAAGGCAAAATAGTGTGTTGCAGAGGAGAGGAGTGAACTGTTGGCAGATTGTGACAGATGGCCATGTGGAGATGTCCAGGTGTGTGTGCCTGTGCCTGTGCCTGTGTGTGTGTGTGTGTGTGTGTGTGTGTGTGTGTGTGTGTGTGTGTGTGTGTGTGTGTGTGTGTGTGTGTGTGTGTGTGTGTGTGTGTGTGTGTTTTATCGGCTTCTATGCCAACTTTTTGAATAACACTAAGCTAGTTAGCGATATTTTTTGGCTTTCTCCTGTCATTACAAACGTACCTGCCATGGAGAACATGTTTACACAGTTTACGTGTATCAACAACTTCTGATATGAGGAACCATCATACATGGCTGCACACCATACTCCAAACTAATTTAAAGAAAGCAAAGTGGAGACACTCATATGGACTGTATGTAAATGGACAGTATTTATATAGCGCTTTTCTAGTCTACTCAAAGCGCTTTTACACAGTATAAGAACCAAACACCATCCACACACATTCATACACTGTGGCCGAGGCTGCTGTACAAGGAGCCACCTGCTCATCAGATAAACATTTACACACATTAACACTCCGATGACGCAGCATTGGGAGCAATTCAGGGTTCAGTGTCTTGCCCAAGGACACTTTGACATGGGACTGCAGAGCCGGGTTCAAACCACCAAAGGCGACCGCTCTACCACCTGAGCCACAGCCGCCCCATCATATGAACAGAAGTTTTTAGTGTTTCAAATTGTACAAAAAAAATCCTTGTTCTTCTTAAAGCAGCTTTCTGGCAAATAGCATCCAAATGACAGAAACAGATTTCATGTTGTTCCACAAACACGTTCCAGCAGCGTAATCGGCTAAAACATTATTCATAGGTCTCTTCTGAAAATATGTAAATTCCTACCCTTGCAGAAATGTCATGTAATACCTTGTGGGATCACATAGCAAACGATGTCAGGTTAGCGAGGAAATACCTGATATCTGAAAAGGGCTCGGACAGATTAATAAGAGGGGTGTACACTGGAGTACACTTGTACTCTACCATTATTACTGTGATTTCATTTACTTTGACCTTCACCTTACTTGCATTTGAAAGAAATAAAAGGCCAAAGCTTTGCCTCAAGCTTAATCACAACAGCAACCACATTTGTATTCGTTCCCCAGCCTGGGTTCAGCAGAAGCCTGAAAAGTTAACGGGTGATATTGGTATTTGTTTTTCAAACTGGTGTCTAAGTGACTAATGTGAACTAAAATCTTTTAAATTGGTCAAGTATAGTTACTATACTGTACAGTATAGACGTAGTAAGTTTGGCCAAACAGTCTTCTCAGTACGGGCCTCAAATTATTGGAACTGCCTTCCTATTGAACTCAGAGAAAGAACCAGCTATTTATTATTTAAAATCACACTCAAGAGATGGATTAAAAACAATCAAAACTGCAATCATCAATAGCTGGTTTACCTCATCCTAGGTACTGTCCTTCTTTGTATTGTACATATTCTTTATATTTCATTTTTTTGTCCCTCTCTCTTTTTCTCTTCTTCTTTCTTAGTTTGCTTTCTTGTATTCTTTTTATTAATGTAATATGATGATGTGTTCACCTGCCAAGAGAATAAAGATGAAAATTAGCTTTTTTGCTAACTCAGAGATAGATGTGCTACATTTTGAGTGTAAACAAAAAATGTCAATTGATGTGCATTGTCCCTTTTAAATAAACAAATAAATACTGAGGGAGAATGCTGTAACTAGCAGCCGCAGACCGGGCTGCAATGTAATCATACAGGGCAAATGCGCATTGTCAATTTCCGTCCACTAAAACTGCTGTTTTCGCCACTGACAGGCTTAGATTGTTATTATAAGTGTCTGACAACATTATGGAAGGGATCCCTACAGAGGTAGAGCTTTTTGTTAAAGACTAAAATACTTTTTGTTTAATAAGAAACTGCTACGGAATAACCATTGCCACACTTCATTTAAATAAACAATACTTTTAGCATATGTAGAGCCAGTATATTTTCGTAAATGGGTGAATTAAGGGTTTATTTCAACCAAACGAGACTGGTGATTGTTAGAGCAGTGGAAAGACGAGCCAACGCAGGCTTATTATTTATACAGCGATTTCAGGTTGTTTCTGGTTGAACAAAAAGGATCTTACTCTTTAACAAAAAGGTTGACCTCTGTAGGGATCCTTCCCATAATGTTGACATTTAGAACAATAATCCAAGCATGTCAGGGGCAAAACAAGCAAAACAATGCATGCAAAAAAAAATTCCCGCATTAGCGTGGTGTTGTTTTGCCTTGATACACGCTAACAGTAGGACCTTTGGAAATACTGGCACCAATAATTTCAAAAATTGTTACTTAGGGACAAAGCATTTAGACCTGTAAAGAAGATTTACTATGTCGTACGCACCATTTCTTCCCTCCTACATTCATCCCCATCACACACTCTCTTCTAGATCTCTAGAAAGCTCGTATTTTCTCTATACCCTTTTTTATCTGCCTCCTTCTACTTCTTCACATTATAAATCATAAAAAGTTGTAAACAAGCAGTGAGCTATTAGACATGATGAGAGTCATTGGGCTGTGGCAAATTACCAAAACAGGCCATGAGAAACAAGCAATTTCAGCTTGTTCAGCCTGTTCCCACTCTTCTCTTCTCTAGTTCTAGTTCTCTAGTAGTCTGTAGCAGACTTTACTGTGTTCCGAGTCAGGACTATATCTACTTCATCTACTCCTGTACTTAAATACCATTTTGAGGTACTTGTACTTTTACTTGAATATTCCATTTGAGCTACTTTGTACATCTATTCCACTACACTTTCAGCTCGCCATTAATATCATAACGAAGCAAACGCTGTGTGAAGTTTTAAAAAACTGTAACCACACTTGAAACCAACCGTGACTATCTGACTTCAACAAAACTGCAGACAGTTTACTCCGTCCGCACCTCTCTGTGTGCGTGTGTGTGTGTTGGTCGGAGCTCCGCTCTGTGTCAATATGCAGAGAGGACAGATAAGCTTGCGCTTAAGCGCTCAGACGCTTTTGGAACCGAAATTTGGCACCGAAAGATGAAGAATTTTTCGATACTCATAGGATTGGATTTTTTTCGATACCATGAAATTATCGACGTTCGGTACCCAGCCCTACATAAATCACAATGGTGGTGCAGTGTAATCCCTGGAGGCCTGTAGCTATTTCTGTAACTATTTAATGAGTTGGCTTTTCTGTGACAGTTCTACACCTGGACAAGTGTTTGTTTTTCTCTGTAAAACATAACATGTGGCTCTATTATATTCACTCCCTACCCTAGCCGGAGTCACATTGCATTAGCTGTGTGAAGGGCAGGCTGATAAGACTGGCTGTCGTAAAATGTGCATGCAAAGTTACTGCAGCATACCATTATCCTTCTCCCTTGGAGGGTAAAATTCACTTCTTTCACCCAAGAACCTGGCAGGGCATTTTAGTGCAGCCATTGACCTCTGTTCAGTTTTAACATGCTACATTTCTCAGTGCCTTTTGTGTAGTAAGTATATTACTTCAGAGGACTGGACAAGAATTTCCTTCTGCCTCCATTTATAAATGAATTACTTATAGGCTTCTGTCAAAGTCAGATCTCTGACTCTTTCTTAACATAAAAATTGTTATAATCAATATTTTCAAATTAAACCTGGATCAAATGAATGAGCTTGTTGTGCTGCCCCAAAGTTTACATTACTATCAATTATTTAGGTTCAAACCATGACAATGTAACTTTTGAAAGAAGAAAGAAGTTGATATATTCAACCGTTTGACTGCTACTAGCATGACTTTGTCTGGTATGACCAGTAACCTGGGCGTTATTATGGATCCAACGTAACGTCTAGGCAAGTCCCGCCTTACGAAGTAGCTTGATTGGTTGGGGTTATAGGCATTGACCTCAAGTGGTTAAGGTTAGGATAGCCGATTGCTCAGGGGATAGGACCTTAACAAATCGGGTTACGTTACCTAGCGTAAGCATGGACGCCTGGCCAATAGTAGCGTGTGACTGCTATTGAAGGGCGGGTCTTGCCTAGAAATTGCATGGGTTCCATAATAACGCGTAGCCTGGGGGCTAATATTAGCTAATGTTTGCAAACTTTAGCTACATTGCTGTATAACTAACATTACTAAATCCAACTGTTGACTAAATGATTCTAATTGTGGTCCTGTTAAACTAATTTATGTTTTAGCCTTTACCACAGTGGCCAGTGTCTAGCAAAAGTTACATAGTCTCACTTTAACTTGATAATGTAAAGGGTCAGTTATAAGTCATAAGACTGAGTTACTGTATGTTTGCTTTTCTGGCAAAACTACTTTGCAATATTACTTTTTTTATATGTTTGTATTTACCTTCAATACATCCAAATCCTTTAATTACATTTTTAACAATCCCTTCCCTTCAACGCTCCAAATTTCTTCCTTTATCGTCTCCTTCCCTACAAAATCATTTTACTGTCAGTCCAACCGCCTATCTTCTCCCTCACTCCCTGAAAACAACCACAAAACGTTACATAAATCTAACACCAAGTCCTAGATTTTCATTTCACTGTCATGTTTCGTTAGTAGACTGGAAAAAAAGCCAGACAGAAATGGACATCTTAGTCTGGCTTCCCCGGATTTAGACTTTAATGCTACACTTCTGTTGTCAAACTTGTCTTTCAGTGACAGAAGACAGCTACTTGTTTCAGTTTTTTCTGACATGTATTCAAAAGCTTAGTGAGCTTTAATGAGGAAACGTCTGTTGTTAAATTTGAGTCCGGGCCCAAAATTAAGACATAAAATGTGTCTTTTACAGTCTTTACTGAAAGGACACTACAAATGACTGAGAGCTTTATATACAAAATCCCAGCTGTAACAAAGACGTTCATCTCTTGAGCTAGGATTATTAATATGCTAAGTAGTAGGAGTGGGGATCACCAGAGGCCTCACGATACCATATCACAACATACTTATGTCACGATCCGATATTATTGCGATTTTAAACATATTGCAATATTATGCGATGTATTGCAATTTATTACCTTTTTGTTTCCAACTTTCCAAATGATGTCCCCAAAAAGAAACTTTGTCAACATCTGTTTTATCTAAAAAGATCAACTTTTCGGTTTGTTCATCTCACTTGCACAAGCCGACAAACTGACCTACACGTACATAATAATAGATTGATAGCGTCTGTGTATCAATACAGTATTGCCACAGAAAGTATCGTGATACTATGCTGTATTGATTTTTTTTTTTGTTCCCGACCCCTACTAAGTACAGGATTTTGTACCATTTGGGGTATGTCTATCTGTCTGTCAATCTTAAAAAAAAGTTTTTCCTCAGCATGCTAAAAAAAAGAAGTAACAATCACATCAGTTGGATTTTTCCAGTGTGAACAGTAAAAAAAAAAAAAAAATTACACTTTTGTGGGTCACAGATAAAGGTCCCATGGCATGAAAATTTCACTTTATGAGGTTTTTTTAACATTAATATGAGTTACCCTAGCAATAAGTGTAAACCGAGCCCTGGGTATCCTGCTCTGCCTTTGAGAAAATGAAAGCTCAGATGGGCCGATCTGGAATCTTCCCTATATGACGTCATAAGGGGAAAGGTTACCTTCCCTTTCTCTGCTTTGCCCGCCACCCACAGCTGCCCAGAGAATTTGGGCCGCCCATGAGGAAACAGAGCTACAACCGTGGCCGGAAGATGGTCAAGGCCACACCCCCACTCTCCTCCTCCTCAACAACATTTAAAGCTACATATACAGAAATGGCATGTCCTAAGGAAAGCTCATTGTGGGACTGGCTCTAGTGGCTGTAATTCTGCACCAAGGCTGAATTTCAGGAAAGAAACTTCAGATACAGTATTAGGGGACCACTAAGGTCTATATAAAAGCATCCGTCCTCTCCTCAACATCCTTAGGTCAAAATATCCAACTGCAGTTTCCTGTCCAAAACTTAATCAAAACCATCAGGTTTAATTAGGCTTATAAAACTAAATTTAACACGTGATTCCCTAGATAAAAGCCCCTTTTTAGAATCACCCAAATAAAAAAATTATATTGCGTCAGTGCAGCCAAAAGAGAGACAGAGCAACATCAAAAACAATCGCTCCCTGCGAGGGATGTTTTTTTTTTTTGCTTTTGAAATAATGACAGCCGAGAGCATTATTACATCACACTGGTGGAGGATATTGAGCACGATAAAAGAAAGAAATCATCTCTAACGTTGACAGTGGGAATAGTCAAGACTGGTTCATTTCTGTTTTTAAAACCTCAATAAGGTTTTCATTTTTGTACCCAAAACCTGAGAAGTCTAAGTGGTCCTATTGGATAAATGAAGGCCTGGGGCTCTGTGTGTTAATACATAATCTCATCCGCGGGGGGAGGTACAGGATATATCTGTTCCTTCCTCATTCTTCACTGCTCACCTCCACAGCTCTGCCTTTAATTAATTTCTCATAATTTTTGCAACCTTTTACTTCCTATCCACTATTATACTTTCTTCATCCTCTGCATCTCATCTTTCCTTCTCCTCCCTTGTGTCCTATCTTCCCGTTGCACTCCATCTAAATCCTCTCATCCTATTCTTAATTTTTGTTTTATCCCCTTTCATCTCAAAGTCCTCAGATCACAATCAGAAGCGGAAACACCTAATTGATCCCCGGGGGGTTAATTGGGCAAATTGGTTTTGTCGTTCGCAGTCGCTCCCGCAGTAATGGCAAACGGCATCAACAAATGATCCACTTGAGGTTAAGTAACGCAAAAGCAACAAGTTACGTAAACAAATCACCATAAATAAGCATCCTCCCTGTTACACTGCCTCTGGCTCCGGAGCTGCTCCAATCAGGGCGCTTTGTGTCGGTCATGTGACGACACTGTCCCTCTGCCTTGCTCTGTTTCGTGACAGGCATGGTGAATGAGATAAAGAGGGCGAAAAAAAAGAGAGGAGAAGAAGAAGAAGAAGATACAAAGGAGCAGGGAGAGAGTGAGGGGCACCGCGATGGAGTGATACAGGGAAGGATAAAAAAGACGAAGGGCTCCTGCGACACCGTGAGATAGGAAGAGATGAGGGGAGAGATTGAGGGAGGGAGTAGGTTGGGTGGAGAAAGGAGGGGCGAGAGAGAAATAAGGCTGCGAGGATGTGACAGAGACATCAAAGACAGAGAGACAGAGAAAACGGGGACGGGCAGAGCGACACGGGGAGGTGGATAGGATGCCTTTGGGAGTTGTCTGTGAAGACGAGGGGGAATAAGTGAAAACAGAGTCGTGAAAATTAAAGAAAGCTTGCTACTCAGTGGGCTATTACAGTGTGTCTCTCTCAGGAGCACTCTGCTCTGCTGCAGCATGGAGAACATATACTGTACATGGTGTGATACATTTTTGGGATATTGAGATTTTGATATTGAGACTTTCATTCTGTCTTGTGCTTGGATGTGTGTCTCATATACTGAAGTCGGTAGATTTTGTAATAAAATAAAAAATGTTGTCAAGTAATTTTTAACAGCTCAGGGCTGGGTGACAGTGCTATATCCTCATTTATGAACTTTTAGTAGTATCGTATTTTGCATAATTTTATAGAATTACTGTACAAATGATTCATTTCAATCACGTTGGTGATAATAAATCATTTAAATGAGTACTTAAAGTAGTTGTATTTTAAGAGTTTTGTCTGATGTAAAGCATAGTGGAATAAAGTTCCATCATTACATGCAAGTATATCCATATTGGGATATAAATGGCAATACCGGGAAAAACCCCCACTGTTATCAATCTTGATTTCAACCATATTAAAGCAGCACTCCTGCAAATGAATATTACACTTCCATAAGGTTGGCAGACTTGTAAGAGATAGATTTACAAAATGATAAAAATTGAAGCAGCAGAGGTAGAGATATCTTGACTTTTAATCTTAAGTATGGGTTGAGCCTCTAAAAACACCTACATTTCCCACAATGCATCTTTCGATAGACCCTACCTGTCTGGTAGGCATTCACATTTTTCAAATTCCATGCCTCCAGTAACACTGGCTTTTTGCTTAAAATGTGTTGCCTCCAAGCCGAGCTGAAAATAACCCTGATGATATAATCCGGGTTATAGTTCAGACTTTCAAGAGGTCCCGAAAGAGACACAAAAGGCACTATACAACAGTTTTCACAGGCAGAATAATGCTCTTTGTGACAATTAAACTCTATTTGATGCGTAAAATCAGTGGAGTGTCCCTTTAACAACAGATCACTTTGCAGTTTACATCAGATTCAAGCTCGATGGTGTTTTAAGCCTCCAACGTCGCCTTCCAGGCAGCTAACCCTAACCTTAACCCTAAATATAACATTGCCCCGCTGCCTGGAAGGCGACGTTTTGGGCTTAAAACACCAAACACCCAGATTCAACAACAGATTCAAGTCGATACAAAAAATAAGGGGGTAAAAAAGGCAAGAGTGAAACTGTACTCATATTGTTTATTTAAAAGGAGACATTTCCTAACCCTATAAAGCATTGTAAACAACACGTGAACATTCCCCTCTTCAACGTGATTAAGTAATAGAACAGCTATTACTGGGGTTTACATTTTCTTCACTAACCAATAACAGCTGATTGCTCATTTGCTTCGTTCTGCCTTGGCTACCAGCGTTGAACAACTTTGAAGATGAACACGTAACTATGCAACCCGTTGTCATTCCGAACTCGTAAAATAAGTACGTTTGGTCAGTGTCCTTCAGCGTCTGATGCGACGAAAAAGGCACCCTTCGGCGTATTTGTGTAACGTACTGGGGAGAGCCGCAGTTGGATGAGACTTAGCGAGTGGTATGTAAGGGGAAATTGCTGGTCAGGACGGTGGTTGGGGTGGCGGATGGGTAAAACACCGGACTTTCACTCAGGAGACTCGGGTTCGCGCACCGCGTGTGGCGTTTTGTTTCCCGGCTTTTGAGGCGTCCTTTCCCCGTTGTTTTTCTTTTGTTTCCCCCGTCTACGGCGTGTGTTTCCCGGCTTTTGAGGCGTCCTTTCCCCGTTGTTTTTCTCCTAAACCCAACCTCCGCGATTCCGTTATTGTCGCGCTTCACCCGCGGTGTGTTTCCCGGCTTTTGAGGCGTCCTTTCCCCGTTGTTTTTCTCCGAAAAAGGGACGGCAATAGTGGCGACCAAGCACGTTTACATGAGACGCTAAAGGAGACTTTTAACGTCAAATAAGAACGAGAAAGGCTCCTGACCGAACGTCCTTATTTTACGAGTTGGGTGTGAGAATGTGTTGCAACTATGGCAACAGTGAAGTCCCCAGAACTCAATTTGTAACACGCCATCTGATCATCAAAATGTGATGGTTTCATCATTAACAATGACGACATTTGCAGCCTGACAGCTCATACTGACTTAATGTGAATGTTCAAATTTGAAGAATGGTTAGGACCTTTGACATTTTTTTTATTTCAACCAACCTCAACTTGATAGCATGTTATTTTCCAAAACAACAACAGAACAATTATACTTAGATCCAATGGTAAGGACCATCACTGCTAAGGTCTGGTGTTCAGCACTACTGTACAAACATCCTGAATATAGAGTTTACCACCTAGATGCTGAACTGTTGTCATCAACATAATAATTAGTTACCCATTAACCCCCTTCTAGTTACATATCCTAATTAAACAAATTGCATAGCCATGATTAGCTATGTCCAACGGAGCATTTCATGCTGAGCTCCAGCCAAGACTCTTGTCAGCTGTAAATGAGTAAATTGCTGTACAACGATGACTTTCTATAGTCTATAGAACATGAAGCACTTTGTGATAATTAATCTTGTCAAAGTTAAACAACATTTAAAAGGAAGACAGTGTTTGAAATGTGTCTGTATTCACTGTATTCGTTATGTAACAGTGGCTGTACAGAGAGATTTCTCAGATGCTCTAACTGAAAGTCTGGCTGCGTGGGAGTAAAAGTGGCATTCCAATTGACATGAGTGGGATTTCTAATATAGAAATCATAGCATATACTATATGTCTGACTTATTCGACTAACACAAATAAGAATAGACCATTCAACATCTACCAGTATATTTAGTTATCTTAGCTAGCAATGCAGGAGGGTTAAGTGCTTCTTAGTCATTCTGAGAATAGCTCATTCCAGATATTAAACTTGCAATGTGTCAAATTGGCTCACCCGCCGGTTATTTCTGATGTGGCAAGGTGGCAGAGTGCAAAGTTACATGTCAAGGTGTCAAACTGAAAATTAGAATAGAAATAGTGTCACGGCTGAAGGCTTATTTTTGCCATCTCTCAGCGACACAAAGCTCCATTTAAATTATTGATATCTGACTAATCAATAACTGGGAGTGTCTTGACTTTATATCTGTACAATATTGTGATTCTTACATAAGAAGTACTGAAGCAATCAATAGGAAATATCCCACAATGCTGCACCAAAAGCAGCAATGTAGAAAGAATAGGAATAATGTATATTATTCATATAAAATAGTCACATTACACTTGTCTTGGAGGACATACCCGGACATACACCAGCATAGAAGACAATAACATTCATGTAGAGAGTGAAAGACTCTTATTGTGAAAGGCTGTCAGAAAATATGACACAAAGGTCAGTCAAGAAGAAGGCATGAGATAAAAGAAGAGGCATAAACTCATCTGAGACTGTTATGCAGGATATTTCCTCAGAGAAGAGTGTGTGTGTGTGTGTGTGTGTGTGTGTGTGTGTGTGTGTGTGTGTGTGTGTGTGTGTGTGTGTGTGTGTGTGTGTGTGTGTGTGTGTGTGTGTGTGTAAAAGAGAAAGAGGGAGAGGAGAGAGTAATGAAGGGCGTCCTGAGACATCTCTCTGATTAAGGACTTTCAGCTGACATGGTAATTAAATATGGAGGAGCCCAACAATTCGCATACACACACACACACACACACACACACACACACACACACACACACACACACACACACACACACATTCAGCTTGCCACTCATTCCAGCACTTTATGCTCTGGTTAGCAGTGTATAATTTAACAGAAGAGGTACAGTAATTTGCTAATGGTTAAATTGTCATTCAAACACACACACACACACACACACACAAACTCATCATGTATATTCCACACAAACCAGGATAATAATTCAGAGACAGCCTCTCACCTCTACAAAGATGAAACATGGGATGATGGAGTAGCTGCGCAGGGTGTTGTTGGACGCCATCTTGTCTCCTGTCGGGAGACTTCTCCTCTCAGGATTCACGGCAGCTCACTCTGCAAAGAACGGAACATCAAGTGTTGGTGCTCATTATGTGATAATAACGACAAAAAAACACAACAATGCCTTTTCTACCTATTACACTAGATATGTTATTAGGGGTACTCTTGATGTTGACCGATCCCCTACAGCTTAAAAGTGTATAATCATCACAGATTATTACATTTCAAAGACTTGGTGACAGTCCAGTGAACTTTCTAACATATGTCCATGTATCTTAATAAAGACTTAAGACTGAAAAACAATGTATGAGGTGAGGTTTCAATCATATTTGTCTAAATCACTGCATTTGGGAGGCTGACTTGAAAAAGAAACTACAGCCGAGCCAACCATCCATCCGCTCAGATTTGATCCTGGGTCCCCAAGGGCAAAAAAAGGACAGGCAGAACAGCTCAAATGACCTTTCTCATCCTCAAATTCCTTCTGGGGGATCCCAAGAACTCCCTGAGTAGCTAAGACATTCAATCCACGAGTTGGGTTTTAGGTCTACCCTTGGGTCTCCTTCCAGTCCGTTGTGCCCACAAGAGAGGTGGACTGAAGGCTTTCTTTCCTTCGTCTGCAGGCGTTCCAATTAGGGGTGCAATTAATAAGTAGGTAAGTAAGTAACTAAATTTTATTTATACAGCGCTTTTCACAGACAAGGTCACAAAGTGCTTTACATATAATGCTCTACATGTGGATAGACAATAAAAACATGGTAAAAATAGTCAATAGAATAAAATGCAAATACAACAGAAACAATTATCAAATAAATAAAAGACATAGGCTACCCAAAAGCTAGCCTGAACAAGTGAGTCTTCACTTGTCCCTTAAAACAGTCCACATTCTCAGCAAACCTAATGCTGGTTGGTAGAGCATTCTAGAGTCTGGATGCTATAGCCTCAAAGGCTCTATCCCCACATGTCTTCAGACACTGTTATTATGAAGTAATTTGTTGATTATTTTTTCGATTAACACTCTGAGTAACACTTAAGCTGAGGAATGGCTGCGAAAGGTGCTATTGAAACATATTTATCTGTTACCAAAGGCTATTTTGTTTTAACAGCACAACATTTGCCCTGAAGAGGTAACTATGTCGTAAGCATATCACATTTTTTAAAAGAAAATGAATCACAAATGACACTATTGTTAAGATTTAGACAAAATGTACTTTAACTGCTCTCTCTGGCTATAAACTACCAGCAGAGACTGAAACCACATAAAACTGATTTCCAGCACTGAAACATAGTATGTGTTGCTGCTTCTGTTCTCCTCTCATCGTGTTTTACTGCATTTCATTATATTGTCACAAACAATACTATATCATTTCCCCATAGAGAAAAGTAAAATCATTAGTGAGAGTGGGAATCAAATGGAATACCGGAAAAATTAAATTGCTGTAATATATTTGCTTTTCTGGCTCATGACAAGGATAAAACGTCTTGTTGCAATTGTTTTCAATTGCTGTGGGCTGACAATGTAACTGCGAGGTGTTTTGCAGTGGGTTTGGATTAGGTGGGATTTAAAAGTGGTTTCGAGAAGCCAGATATGCCAGTATCTGCTGTAGCAGTTGCTGCTTTATTGGTATTAATCAACAAAGCTATGACCCCCACAGATATTTTACGGTCATAAATGTGTTGTAAGGTTTTAATCATGCTTAATTCCCCCTTAAAGAGAAACATGTCTGATTCAAGCTCCCTCTCTTCCTACTGTGCAATTCTGACTGATGAAAGGCAGCGAGTGTGGAGAAGAGGAGGTTTGTTTTTGAGCCAAGAAGCAGTGGAGCGTTTCAAATTCTACATTTAAACCATTTGTTTTTTACCAAATGGCGTTTTCTTTTTTACTAGATTATGAATTGTCCTTGAACACCGGCTGGCTGCTCATTTTAACCACTGGAGAGACGATAAAGTAAGCTTCAGTTGAATTTCAATACACCATATTTCTGCTAAAATGTTGACAAGATTGCCACCTTTGTTGCATTTAGCATGGAGCTGTTTACCCTTTTTTCAGTCTTTGCTAAACTAAGTTAACCTGCTGCTGGCTGTAGCCTTATATTTATCGTAAATATATGAGAGTTGTTAGCCTGGGAAAACCCTGAAAAACTTCTGGCAAATTTGAGATTTGCTCTGCAAGTCAGTCTGGCCAAGAGCCCATTCAAGCCCATTTCCAATTTTCCAAATTGAGGCACTAATCACAACCATTGAGGCAGGCTTAACACAATGACAATAGCGCAGCGACGGCGAGCAGCTTTTTGTTTACATTCAACATGACGGTCACCTGAAGCTCAGCAACCCGTTGATGCCGCTGTCACTGCTACGTCACCCGGATCGTTGGTCTGATTGGTTGATGAAGGACTATCCAATTGCGCCCAGAGGCATTTGAGCAGTGTCAGTTGGTGACGCCTTTTTGGAAATGGCTGTTGAAAATTTGGCTACATAAAGCCTCACATGAAGTACCACAGACAGAGGGAAACACTAGTGAAACTCTCATCCTGATTTGAAACCAAGCACTTCTCACAATCTCACTGAGTCATTCTACGCAGGCAGACAGTGATGCTGGCAGGTCTAATCAGTCCCTAAGTGCCTGTCCCATCGCATCTAACAATAAATCCAGGCTAATCATCCTGACATTAGATGAAAAAATTATGACCCTCAGTCTATTGGCTCTCACATCTCTTCACACAGTGAAAACAAAAGTCTGCATGGTGTGTGTAAATGACACACAAATCAGCACTTGCCCTCCTGCCATGTGGTTCTTAAACATGAACACCTGTGCATGTGTGACTTCAGGTGATAGATCTGTAAAATGAACACTTAATCTTATTAACCTGCAAAAGATCAGTGCAAAAATCTAATTTCTGTCATCTGCAGAGCTCACTCTCCTGTTCACAGCCACTTCAGCAGGGTGGTGTGGATAGGTGTCAGGCGAGGTTGAACTAAGGTTTTCCAGCTGATGGATGGTCTCACACTTCACTAGAACTGCGAACACCCACATTAAAAGTCTTACATGCCATGTAAATGTAATTGCTTTCAGTAAATCCATGGAAAAAAAAATCTGCTAGACATCTGCGCGATCCGTCTCAGTGCACATTTACAGTGTAATCGGCCTACAGTGACTCAGTGACTTTTATAGATTATGGCAGGTGGGGAGGCATCAACTACAGAGAGGAAAATAGTCATGTCTGTAATGTTGTTAAAAAGCCCCGAAAATTAAATGACCATAATAATCACATTTACACCATTATACTTATGTGGCGGTTTTTGAAATTTCCTCTACTACCACCAACAGGAGTTAAATTATTCATAATTTCTGCAGCTTGCTCCACTGAACCATGTCTTTAATCAAGCCAGTCAATCGGAAACAGTTCATGTTAGCTAACTGATTTTTTTTCTTTTTTTTATCTCAGTGGGAAATTTGATTTGTTTGAGATTTTCCCTAATGTACAGTATTGTTCCCTCACCTAATAATCATAACTGCAGTGAAAAACAAGTGGTGGGGCTCACTGGTTAAGTCACAATGCGATACAATATGATATGATGCAACAATGATAACGTGCAGCACAGCCTATGATGCACAATGTATCACAAGGCAAATACCTGGGATCATTTGAAAATGAAAATATCAAGGAATCTATTAAAAAGTACAAATCAGTTATATACATATTTAAAAAGTTGGATTACTTTCACAGCTAGTCTAACGTCTATAACGACGTTCCGGGGATTCCAAGGATTGCTCCGGTGCCGCAAATTCCGCCCGGATGTCACTCTACCTTCCGCTTTCTTTGGGTTGTAAGTTTGCTGGATGGACTAGCCAGACCCTCCTCCGCAGCGCTGTGAAGGAAGGTCTGGCAATGCGTGACTAGTTCACAGCTGACCTGTTCCGTACGGTTCAAACAAACTCTTCTGCGTTTGCCCATTGGGTTCAGATTGTTAAGGCTGGAGTGAAAGCTGTCGACACCACCTTAAAGATGGGGCCGGATTTGTTTCCAGTCTGACTCTGGTGTCGGTGTGTTTGTGGTGTGAAAGCGAAGCAGAGCAACCACGGGATTTTGTTGTAACAGAAGCGATATTTCAGCATGACGGAAAACCTAAACTACTATTTAATCCATCAGCTGATCATAAGAACTGTCAAGGAAGCAATATGTATTAACAAATGCCATTTTTTATTCAACAGTGGACAACCAAGAAATGACAAGAAACAAGGGGAGAGAGAGAGAAAAAAAAAAAAAAAAAAAAAAAAAAAAAAAAAAAAAAAAAATATAGAGAGAGAGGTGCCAGTCATATACAGTATTTCCACTAGGTCGGCCACCAGATAGATTCCCCCTTATCAATAACAAAGTGTTACAGAGGTAAAACAGAAGTGTGCTGTGCTTGTGCTTTGCATGAGACAAGCAGCCACACAGTTCCTCCTCAGCTTGTTAACCTGCAGTATATGTAACAGTATATGTTCAGGCCAACACTAGTCCTAGTGCAGTTATTTCTCTGTGTGTTTCGTGTTGTTAACTTGTCTCCCCTGTTCATCTCATCCCCCTGATCGTCTGCCAGAAACCACCTATAGCTTCCAAGCTATCTCTGCTCACCACGCACTTCACCGATTCCCATGCTCACGTTAGCCTGGTCTCCATCATCTCCACTTCCCACTGCTGCCACCGGACCCCATTCCCTGCCTACAGCTTCAGTCCAGTTCCTCCTCTGCAAAATAAAACTCTTCTCTTTATCACCACCACTGTCGATTAAAGAAATTCTTAGTTGACTAAAGCTCATATGATTTGTCAACTAATCGATATATAGTTGACTTAACTGACAGATCTGTAAAACTGAGTTTTGCGACAAAGAATCAAGCAAAGGCACCACTTCACATCTTGTGCTTACCAGAGATGTTCTCATACGTTTCTTGGAAATAAGTAATTCAGCACAAAACAACCCATAAAGAATGACTAATCGACTAAAGAATTCTTAGTCGTCTAAGACCAAAATGACCGATTAGTTGACTAATCGACTAGGAGGCAGCCCTATACTGTGTTTGGGTCACACCTGTGTCCGTAACAGCAGGTTGAAGTGATGTAAAACTAATTGAAATATGAATTAGGTGATTTTGGAAAAATGCGAGCTTTTCAACCAATATTGCGATTTAAAATGCGATACATTTTTAATGTCTTACAATACATCATTGTATGACCAACACAATATTATAGATAGATTAAACATAAACTGTTCTTTCCTGTAGGCCAGGCCTGTATGTTACGATGAAATTAAGTGATGCATGAATTACTATGAATTACATTATTATTTATTTAAACAACTTCAATCATAGTGACTGATTTATTGAATGTCCAGCCTTGTAAACATGTAATAATTACCATGAATGGAATTTTAAACTCCGGTTGATTTCTGAGGACTATGGTTAACTGCTCCTCAGATCTCTGCAGGGTAAATCCAGACAGCTAGCTAGACTATCTGTCCAATCTGAGTTTTCTGTTGCACGACTGAAACAACTTTTGAACATACATCCACCAAATAAGTTCCTTCTTGAGGCTTTTTTGTAGAGGCACCGTTGCTTCGTCCGGTGCTTAGCACATCCCAAGACGATTGTGATTGGTTTAAAGAGATGCCAATAAACCAGAGCACTTTTTTTTACCGTCCTGGAATGCTGTTTGGACTCTCCAGACCCTCCTCTACAGCGCTCCTCGTTCATGTGGAGTTACGCTTCTTGTATCGAAGTCTGTTCCCCTGTCAAGATCTGTTTACTCTCGCGTGTCACGTGACCAGAGTTTAATGGCAGCCTTTGCTGTTAGAAAATGTCAGTTTAACATATCACGATTTGATTGCAAATGCAATTAATCATTCAGCCCTAATATGAATGTACTACCAAAGAGGTCTATTGTAGTGCAATGACAACATACAGTTATGTATGAATGCAAGAAGACATGCTCAATCTCAAGTTGTATGTCTTTTTTTGTAGACTAGAAATAGTCGCTGCCTATAAAGGAGAACTTGTGGTTTGCTTAAAACAATTGGCAGGTATTGTCTTTTTGATGCTCAAAGTGGCTACAAAACTTAAATCTTTTGAGACATGTGCTCTATTTTTGAAAAAAACAGTGCAGTCTATGCTTTTATTTTTGCCTTCGTTCTGTAGGCAATGCTGCAGATGGAATAGACAAGAACAAACTGGCAATTTGACAGTTGGACTGCGAGCTTGATGATTTTAACTGGGGGCTCTGTGACAGATGATTTGAATCAGAACAATTAAGCGGGCCGCACTCAATGTCAAAGAGTTTACTCTACATTCAGCAGCCTTGCAGATCTAAAGAGAGTCACAGTGCTGAACAATTGGACCTAAGTCTAGGTAAATTCCTAACATGTTTTCTCTTTTTCTCTCGCCTCGGGACATCAAAAGATGTTCCAAAGATCATAACCAAGGAGCATTTTTTTTCCAAGTTCAAGAGCCAGTTAATTACAGTCGGAGGAAAGGTGATCAGATCCTCTTCCCAGAGGCAAACTCATCAAACGAGCAGCCTACAGGCCTTGTCAGGATTCATCAGTCTCTCCTCTCCACTCAGCCAGCATGTGATGACTTTGTCTAGAACCGACTGCTCTCCCTTTATAGACGACAAGAGCTGACTATGAAATATTGAGCCCACAAATATCATCTGATTGACCATCTCCTGGTCTCTGGCTGAGTTGCTCTGGCTGACTGGGACGACCGCCTGAATATGACTCAACTCTCGCAATGACAGAGTTGGTGATAGAGCGGGGGAAATATTACCTTCAGTTATCACTGCCAGCATGCTGGGCCTTTGCCCGTCTCTCCTTCTGTACGTGAGCGAAGGAGGTTATTCAACTCCTACAATGCCAGAATGGTAAATCTGCACTGGCTACTTCAAAACTTACTAGTTGTAAGAATATTTGGGGGTTTTGGCCTGTTGGTTGGACATAACAAGCAACAGTGTCACCCAGGTGGGCTCTAGGAAATGTCTTTCATTTTTTATATTTTCTAGATTAATTGATTAAAAAGTTAATCAAAACAGTGATCTATAAATTGGATTGCAGACAACCTAATAGATACAGCTTTTGCAAAAAATACGGCTATTTGCTTTCGTGCTGGGAGTTAGATGACAAGATCGATACCAGTCTTGTATCTTTAGGATAAATGTGATGCTACAGCCAGCAGCCTGTTAGCTTAGCACAAATAGTGGAAACAGGGGGAAACAGCTAGCCTGTCTCACTCCGAAAGAAAACCCAAAGCTTTTTAATTAACACATTATATCTCCTATGTTTGAAGTCTTGTTGTCACCTTGAAGTTACGAGGCAACCAGCTGTTCTGCATCTTTGTTGTTTTTTACAATAAACATGTTAATTAGTGATTTTTAGAGATGCTGGTAGGTGGATTCTGTATTCTGAACATTAGTAAACTGGAAGGGCACTCAGAGAGTGCAGACCTCCGCCAAGGCCTGCCCTTTCTCACAATCTTAATTCTGTGTGAAGTTTCCAAGTCGGGAACTCATTTTTTTCGATTATTTTCACACCATGTGAATGAGGCACAAACGCCCAATCTTGCAATGTTAACAAAAGTGAAAAAGAATTTGTGTAACCGCCCTGCGCTCCAAAATGTAATGGGTTCTCATTGGCCCATGCAACACCCTTCCACCAAGATTCATAAAAATCGGGCCAGTAGTTTTTTTTTTTTTCAACTATTTCAACAAGCCAAAATCAAAAAAAATTAAGGTGGTATCAATCTTCTCATCTAAATCTCTGAGAGAAAGCAAATAAGCATATTTCCCAAAATGTCAGATTATTCCTTGAACATTCACACAAAATGATTCATCTGTTTTTTGTTTTTTTTATAAATTATAATGCCATAAATGACTGCATGGCCAACCATAGTCTTCTGCTAAAATCACAGAACATTTTGACTAGGCTTTACAGAACTGTGATGTACGTATGTATAAAACCACATTAATATAACAGTAATATTACTTTGCTGCTTTCCATAGCTTGATGTAAGGACGTTTATCATAATAAATTATGGTTTTGTTATTGAATTGCTATGCACAGTTTTTTGCATGAAAACTAAGGAACATGTTTTGCTGGGAAACACGCCAACTCAGCATGCCAGACTGTGTCCAAACCTACCCTACACTGTTGGGGTGTTTTATTTGACTACAGACAACGTTTCTGGATGCTGAACATGCTCCTGCTGTCACCAAAAAGTTATTTTCCCATTTATTATACAACCCTCATAGAGCATAAATCACCTTCTCCCTGAAATCATAACTGAGGAAAAGGTTTATGGAACAACAAGGTGTAAACATCTCATTTACAATTCTTCATCTGCTCACTGCACAGCTGTACACACACACACACACTCTCTCTCTCTCTCTCTCTCTCTCTCTCTCTCTTTCTCTCTCTCTCTCACAAACACAGAGCTGTCCCATGGCTGCCACTCTTGCCAACCGAGCATCTTTGTTGCTATAAATAGTCAGTTTGCATACTTCCCTTGTGGCTTTCTTAAAGTGGGAAATCAATTTTTCTGTAGAAAACAATAATAATGGGTTTTCTCACGAAGCATTTGTTAACAAATCACTACAACTTCTGACAATGCACATACAGTTTCCACATTCGCAATACTTTCTTAAACAATATCATTCCAAACGTCATCAGGCTGTGATGAAGTCACTCTATCATCTATAGAGGTGTGTGTTAACATAAAATAAAATTTTTGTCTTTCCTCTCCTATCTCCCCTCGCAGCCTAACATCAGACAGGACAGTGACTCACAGTGGATAGAGCGTAAGGAGAGTAAGAAACAGAAAAGACAGGAGAAAGACAAACAGAGGAGGTAAAAAAGATAAAGTGATGCGTAAATCATGTTAAAGAAGGTGGTTCATTTGGGGGAGAAGAACTTTTGCAACCTGTTCTGGGACCTGCTGCTGTCCTTTTCAGCATGAATTAGAGGCAAAGTCTTACTGTAGTATTGTCTCTCTTCTAACTGGCAGCCAGCGTTCTTGGCGCTTCACATATCACACCTACCACATGCACATATGGAAAGTTATTTTTAGGGTTCATATACAGTATATCACATTTTCAAACTGAAGATACTCATACTGTAGCTTATATTTAATTTTCAAACACAAATAAGAATCAGTTACCGGTGCAATCTCCCCCTTGCAATATGTTACAAATGCATGATCCGACCTACTGTTGACAAAGAAACTTTAATTCACTTTCACAGTTGAGATACTGAGCTTTAACCTTATTGAAGACTTCAGCATTAGCGTTCAGATCTCACAAACTCGCTGTATTGACACACAGATGCAGGGTTTTTCCTGCATATAGAAAGTTTTGTGCGCCCCCCATAGAGGTTTTAGCCAGCGCCAAAGGAAAATCATGGGCGCCAAAACGTCTGATTTTCAGCAGTTCCAAGCGCTTTATTGGCATTGCCCCGACTCCCTGAACAAGCTGTAGAGACGGCTTCGTCCCGCTCCGTCTCTCTGCTGAGCCCCGTTCACGTAACAGCAGCAGTTAAAAAGTACTTCACACCATGATGGTTAAATTTGCAATTAATCCGCGGTTCACATGTGTGCTGAACCGGGTGGTCCGTTACACTACTGTAACTACTGTACAACAATTTATTGATCAATAGAATGTATTTCGAAACAGAAAACATACACTACACATTAGGGCTGGGCGATATGGAGAAAATCAGATATCACGATACTCTTGACCAAATACCTCGATATCGATATTGCTGCGATATTCTAGGGTTGACAATTGGTGCTTTAACAAAATATCTTCACACTTAGGTTTTAGATAAATATGCATCAGTAATGTGGACATAATGTCTAAGTGGGTAAAGGCAAATAACAGAACAGCTACAACAGTCTGGTAAGCTCAGAAAAGTACATCCCTTTACTGTAATGCAGCCTTATAAAACCAGGAAAAGACAACACTTACGTTATATCACGATATTACGATATCCTAAATCTAAGATGATATCTAGTCTCATATCACGATATCGATATAATATCGATATATTGCCCAGCCCTACTACACATACACTTCCAAATGTTTTGTATTCATAACACTATTGTATTATTGTTACAAATTAGCCACAACAGTAATAGCAGTTACCTTGTGTAAGTCACTCCTACATTTTTCAACTTAGGAGCAAAATGTGTTCCTTGGGAAAAAGTTACAGAATCTTGTGTTTTTCTTGACATAAATAAAGACCCATTTCACCATAGATTTGTGCCTAAAAATGTATCAGAATGCAGGAAATTAAGTCTTTGACTGTCAAAATGTTCTGGGGGAGGACACCCAGACCCCCGCTTCATATGTGTCCCCCCGAAAGGCCCATTCTGAGCAAGGAAAACCCCCGAGATGGTGCAACCGCAAAGCACCCATTCATTCCCACAGCCCTCCAATTGGACACGCATTCCGACAAATTGCCAGTGTTTGGGTGTGGGAAGCCAGTGAGGGATCATGTCCTTGTAGCAGTAGGATTTAATCTTAAATTGATGCAGCAGAACCAGAGATATCGCCTTTTTCTTTCTTGTCATAACACACCCATATATCCGACTTAAGTGTTAGCGACCGAGTTGCATTATGGGTAATATAGGCGCCAGATTTATACAAGGAAGAATGTGTAAGAAAAAAAAAGACGATATTTCTGGTTATGCCGCATCGATAATCGTTTCATTGTCAAGCGTGAGTCCGGCAATGTTATAGGAGTGCAATGCTGAATCAGTGGTAGGCCTATGTATTTTTTAAAGTTCTCCAGGAACCCTGTTTTTTTTAAAACGTACATGTTCGAAAACCTCTATGGGTCTGTAATGCATGTTAAGTGGTTGTTTCTTACAATAAGCTTGAAAACAAACGTTAACCACGATGAAGATTACTATCACTTGATGCTGTGGCAATCACTTTTTTGTCTTTCTGACAAAAAGCTTAGCTGGAAAATCTGCCTTGCAACAATATACGGTGGAGGACACGAGAATGTCAAGCACAGAGACAAGTACGATGAGATCAGAAACAGAACAAACTTCACAGTAGAGGATCAGGAATTTCTCAAACTAAGAAGAAAAGAACCATTCCTTGAGAGATAAACTTCACAGTGCATGAGAAAGAGAAGCAAGACATGAAGAAGCAGCAGAGAAGAGCTGAGGAGATTTTCTTTTTTTTTTTGATTAAAGGAATAATGAATAGGATTTGGCTCAATGGTGTTTTAAGCCCCCAACGTCTCCTTCCAGGCAACGCTGCGACCGTTGACTTCAAGGCACTTAACCCTAACCCTAACCCTTACCCTAACTATAACCATTGCCTAATCGTAGTGCAGGCAGCGCTGCCTGGAAGGAGACGTTGGGGGCTTAAAACACACATAAACTAGGATTTGTTGGTTGCGGGGTGTAAACGTTCAAACTCCTCCCCGGCTCAACAAGGGTTACAGTGCTCGCCAGCGGGGAAAGCCAGCCCCAGAGTCACTCTCGTTTTGGAACGAGATTTGTCTGCTTGGCGTTTGGCCTAGCTATATTTTCATTTTGTCTGTCATTTTTGTAGCTTCACATACATTTGGGTAGTGCCTACCAACACACAAACTGTGGGTCACTTTGTTTGTGGGCTGCTTCAACAAGCCATTCAGATTTTGCTCCCTTTCCTATGTCGCATGCAGACTCAAAATATAACGTCCTCTATCTGAGTATCTCCATATTATGCGCCCTCATTTTTTCATAAGCCAATCAGAGCAGACTGTGCTTTTCGGGAGGAGGGCTTAAACAGGCAGGCGCTTTAATGGAGCGTTTCAGTCAGAGGTTGAGTACAGGTAAATTCAGACAGACAGTATGAGAAAATGAATGTGTTTTCTGAACATTACACATAAAGCATGTAAACATGTTCTAGTAGAAACCTAAAATACAAGTATAAACCCCTATTTAAAACAGACTTCCAGTTGTCCAGAACCTGGACAGACCAATTACAACCATTAATCTCACATGGGGCGGGTTTAAGACGATGACTGACAGAGGAGCTGTCATGATTGAACATAGTTACTGGACGTAACTGGCATTCTCCATCCAGCGAAAAGCACCGGGCTCACACAACTTAGATCGAACTGTCAAACTAGGCGCTGCTGTTACTTGTTATTGTATATTCCTCTCCTAAAATGTTTTCAGAAACACATTTCAATGTACTGTTTAGCTGTAATTTGAGAATGTTTGCACCGCCCCAACTTGCTTGTGTCGCTCAGAGCTTGTTTCGTTGCTCTGATATCCAATTGCGTGCAGAGAGATTTTGGTCTGCACGTCTTGGAAATCGAAAAATGAACTGAGAGGTGCTAGGCTACGGTGACATTAAATTAAGCTTTTCTGTTCCCTTTTGGTTTCAGCTTCCTCCTTTTCAATACAATCTACTTTATTGACTTCTTATTGATTCTTCATAGGGATGCGCTTTATAATATTCAATTTCTTCTAAATTAAATTCTATACATTCATATTTCAAATCAAGAGTGCTGGTTAACCTAATGCAGTGAATTAATGCTTGAGGAATGGTGGTTGCTACTTTGCATCCCAACAAATGCCAATAAACAACTGCAAGTGCTTCAGGTACATTTACATATGTATGAATGTAAATTCTTAAGTTGGGAAAATGCATTTCCACAAGTCCTTCAAGGCTTTGTGTGTGTGTGTGTGTGTGTGTGTGTGTGTGTGTGTGTGTGTGTGTGTGTGTGTGTGTGTGTGTGTGTGTGTGTGTGTGTTTTCACTCTGTGTGTTGAATGCTGAATGATGCTGTGCAAGTTTTGTGTCATGCTGCCTTGTAACATCTCCAGATTTCGGACTATATTTAGATCAAACAAGCTCTTGATCTCTGAGTGTTCAGCTATTTTTCAGCCCAATAACAACCACCAGAACCATCACAGCACCGTCCTAATAAAGAAGTCTTTCCCCTCTGAGATTTCTCAGTATTTCTACAATATCATGCTAGTGCCGCTTCTCATCCGCATCATTCGCAAGTACGTCTATGTTTGTACTTTAGTTGGTGTAATGTGTCGTGTAAAGATATGTAAAGCCTCTTAGCCTTTTTCTTAACCTTTTATCACTTTATGCTTCTAAAATACGCACAAATCTTCTTGTTAGTGCGGCTTTTTCCAGAACAGACGGCCATTGAACACCTAGCTAAAGCATACCGCTGTGTAAACGATTGCCGACACCTTCACAAACCACTGAGTCATCACATTAACAAAGTTCTGAAATCGACACTTGACGCTGAAAAGATGAATAGTATTCAAGATTCAAGATTAACTTTATTGTCCCACGTCTGCAGCCATAGTAAAAACAAATAAACACAGACAGCATGTCCAAACAACAGATACTGTACAATACCATACAACAGACCGCGCTATGGTCCTGATGGTGTACAAAAAAACAACAACATGATGTCATGCAATGCATTAGTTAAACATTACTCAAAATAAAAAAATTTAAATAAAAAAGAGAGTACAAGTACAACAATTACAAATCTCCATCGTCATGCAGGCCTGTTTTGCCTTTTACTTGTAGCTATTTAGGAGCTTAATAGACACTGGGATAAATGAGTTTTTGAAATGTAGTAATCTCATAAAGCCATCAAGTCACTGATTGTGCTTTTGGTTTGTGGTGCTGTCTGGTTAGAGCGTGTCTGCAGCAGTGGCTTGGGCTGGATAGCAAACCTCAATATTTCTTTTGGTACATACTGTGCAACGTAGGAAAGCTTTTTTGCACACATCTTTTGTCGGGCAGGTGCGAGGATATGATCAAAAGTAGCAGATCAAATTTTTAGAGAAAATCCCGCACACTGACCATTAGGCAAGCAATAATTTATTTAGAAGAAAAATACAACGTTTCGGCCCAGACCTTCATCAGGTAAATAAAAAGGTTTTGGTACATACTGAAATGTGTCTGTACAGTAGCACAGAGTACCAAAACTTGTCAAGTAAGTTGCCATTGAAAGCACATTTCATAGTCTCTTTAGCATATCCTTTAATCCGATATTTGCTCATTTACTCAGCCTATTTAACTGAGGCAAAGAGATTGTTCAGCTGCAACATTTGACAAGGAAAGTTTGACTCAGCTTGCCTCAGCATCTTGTAGCAAAAGAGCATAAAACCTACTCAAGTACTGTAAGTAATTATAAATGTAAAGTCCTTTACTCGAATATTTGTACTTTACGCTAACTTGTACTTTTACTTCACTACATTTCAGATGGAAATATTGCACTTTTTACTACATGTATCTCATTACAACACAATGCATTGCTAAAGATTAGACCACTGACTCCCAACCTTTATGGCTTGTGACCACTTTCAAGAAAGCTGTGTCATTGGGGCATCTTGTTACTTTTCAGATGTTTATGTTTTACCAAAGAGACATTTCCCTCATTATTAATTATTAATAGTTCACACAAAAAAAATTAAGAGAAAAGTCCAAAAAATATATATCCATTTCATTCCTACCCCATTAATCATCTCACAACCCCTCAGATGTGTCTTGTGAGCCTTTGGAGAAGCCTGATACCTCGATACCTACTAGGCTGCAGAACAGTGCTTTTACTTTGGATACTTTCAAGTACAATTTGCTTATCATCACCTTCCTAAAAATAATGGCCTAAGTGATTGTTTTTTTCAAAAAACACAAAATAACTGAAAAATATATTTATTCATAATTTCACTCAAAAAAGTTATGACAATAGATGACTATTGACATATTAATAATGTCTGTCAATTATGCAACATAAGAGGAATAAATGCCTTTGTGACTAAGGCAATTTTTAACCTTCAACAATCAGTGTTTACATGCACAGAAACCTCATCACTTACCAATTGGGGACGAGCCCCTGAATCATGGAAATAACTGATTGGTAGATTTCTGTTCTTCTTGAAGCGGCTGCCATTTTGAAAAGCTTGTAAAATTGCCTAAGTCACATTGTCTTTTGACTTAGGCAAAATAAAACGGCCTAAGTCACACTCTTAACATACTGTAGGCCATTATACTAAAGGTGTAGAATCACATGACCTGTTCAACTGAGGATGTAGGCAATTTTACCAGAGGTTGCCAGCACCATGAGGAGATGATTTAGGCACGAAAATCATTTTTGTCAAAAAATGACTTAGGCCATTATTTTAGGAAGGTGACGTTATAATACTTCTACTTTTCCTGAAGTAAGGTTTTGAATGAAAGTGTAAATAAAGGATGTGTGCACTGCAGTCTGTTTATTGGCCTCAAACAACCAGCTGTGTAAGTGTATCAACTGTGAGAACTCAGACTCTGACTTATCTCAGATTCTTTCTTGTTATTTTACTCAAGCCTCTCTCCTCCTTCCTCTCATCTCTCTACATAGACATCTCGATTCATAAAGCAATTGGGGATAGCGGAAATGTTTTTCTCAAGTTCGAACTATTTCAACTCACACGGATGCATCTTTGCTTCTTATCTTGTCTTTTCATTGACTTTGCATACAATATACTGTATATTATTAAGCCTGCACATAAATAGAATGTGTCACATCTTACATTTGCTTTGAGAACACTACTGTAGAAGACAAATGACTTCCCTCTCTCTTCTTCTGTTGCTTATCAGTGTGATCACCACCTTGGTGTCCAGAATAGCTCAGCGGGTCCAGCAAAGCTACAGGTTTTTGTGTTCAATAAAAAAAATTATTAATTCAAGATGCTGCAACATATGTTAATGAGGTCAAATATTTATTAAAAAACTAACTTATCAACACATCATTAGGGCTGCACGATGTGAGGAAGATATCTAACTGCGATTATTTTGAATGATGCTGTGATTGCGATATGATTTACAATATTGGAGGGAATGATCATTTTTGTATCATTATTCTCATTTTCATTGAAAATATAAAGATTCAAAAAATAAAAATGATTGAATAGTGATTATTTTGCGAGGATCTGTAGCAAACAAAGATGTTTTCTTCAGTATGTCGGATTTGTAGGCCGGGACATCTCTGCAGCACCACAATACTGTATTTTAGAATGGTTTGACACATGTTTTGCCTTCAACAAATATTGCGATACAATTGCGATCAATTGTGCAGCCCTACACATCATACTGTATTTCTCTTCACCTAACTGTGGTGGTTTACATTTTTAAATGAAACTTCAGCGATTTTTTTTTTTAGCGTATTCCCAAATAAGTAATTTAGCAATCTCAAATTCCTCCCTGATCTTATCAGTTACCATGTATAAAGAATCACACCCGGGGCTCTCAGTCAGCAGGGACATTTGGCTGCAATGTCAAGTATTTCTCCATTAGTTCCCATTCCCATTCAAACTAATTATATACACGAGTCTGGGCTGAGAAGCTTAAGCTGCATTCTGGCATGCTACAAATACTGGGTGTATTTGTGTACTGGCACCAACAACATACCACTTTTCCATCAAATTAATCAAGCATCCTTGTAAATATAGATGTTTAGCCACATTAGTTGGCACTTTACTTTGCGGCTTCTGGCAAACCAAACAAAAAAATATTCATCATCAAGTTTCCAGGGTTCCCATTCTTCCTGCTCCTCTCTGACACCATATCACCTGTATGTATCAGCCTCCTTATAGATAAAGGGAGGGCCACTCAGTCTCCAGAGGCAGGCCTTATCTCACCTCAGGGCTAAGCATTCCCAGGAGACAACATAGTGGCAGATATATTGTCCAATCAGGACACCCCCACTGCTCTAATAACACTGCCCCCACATCTTGTGGTAATCAAATGCCTGCTATGGAGCGTGGAAAGGGTTTATGTGTGTGTGGCAGCCTGTATTTTTTTGGGTGTGCATGTGATCAATAGCCAGTCTCTGGTGTGGGAGTGGAGGAGGAGTTGGATATCAGACATGAGTTCAGAGGTCAGCGCTTCCTGCAGCCTCACTAATATCTAATAACTAATATAAGGCATCGGCTGGCATCCCCCTGCAGTCAACACATTACGGAAAATCACCTCGTCACCATTATGATTTTTCTCTACTGTATGCTGCACTGTAGCAGCTTTGTGCGGTCCAAACGGCAGCGAGAAATAACTGAAACATTTTATTGTAAATAGCCAGAAGTGATATGCGTTTTGTGCATCCCTGAGCACTCTCACTGCTGTTCACGAGGCATGTTCCATTTCACTCCACGCAATGTGAAGAGGTTATCATACACTAGAGCTGAATTTCATTTTGACAAATCGCATGGGAAGCTTCACTCTGTTGCAGGCAACCCTCTCGTCATCCTTCACTTGGATATTCCCGATGATAACACAAGCATGTTTTGCAGCTTGTCTCAAAGTAATGGCCCATTTTTTAAAAACAAAACTACAACATAAAATATTCATTGATGTTTTTCCAGCACCAAAATAAAGAAATAAATCAAAACTAGCCCAAATGTTAGGGACAAAAATGGGACAAACAACAGTTAGTTTAAACAGGTAAATGGAGCCAGTTTACACCAAAGAAGGTGATGGTGACTGCCGTAGCCCTAGAAAGTGTTTCACCACAATTACTACTACAATAACTTAATATCCAAAATGTATGAATTGCACTGTAATAATCCAACATACTACTCATGAGTTTGCACTGACTAATACAAAATGTATTTAATCAACGCAAAACTAAAACTAAATAATCAAATGACTAAAATGTCACCAAAACTGACAAATTTTTGTCTTAACACAGGTGTTCAAATTGTGACATAATAATCGCAATAATGATAAATCGGATGAAAAATATATGATGACACATTAGTTATATAAGTGTTGATGTTATAAACTAACACCGCACATCCGGACACGTGACGATGATGTCAAAGGAGAACATCATTACCAGGCATGCTGATGTCATTGTGACCTCAGCCTGTTTTGCAGTCTTATTGGTCAGAAGTGATATAACCTCACACACACACACACACACACACACGCACACACACCCTACAGCAAAACAAGCCTTCTGTATGACTAGTATATAATGGGACCTATGCACTCCTGTGTGCATACACTTGTATGCAAGATGTATTTGCAAACCTAAAACCTACAGACACACACACACATTAATGCACACTTGTGCCGTTATGTAGAACAGCATGGTGGGTTTATGCCAAGAGGTTTCTTGTGTTCGGCGGGCCCTGCTGACAGCCAAGGGAAGGCTCACCTGATGCCCAGCCACCTGCCATCTGTCTGCTGCTGAATAATACCATTTGCCTGCTGTACTGCAGGGACGAGCATGAATACACCTGTCAAATTTAAACACACACAGCAAAACGCACACAACTCACATGTGCCTATGCCTGCAAATAGTTGGTAGAAGTATGTGCCTCTCTGGGTGGGTGATACTAGCTCACTTGCTCAGTGCTCAGCCAAGGTACACAAAAAGGATTCAATTCAGATGGCAACAAGCAGACAGGCACTTAGGAAGCAGCAAAAGCAATATATCCCGCACCACTGTGAATGTAAGCAGATAGGGAATACTAATAATAATATGAATGCATTTCATTTATATAGAGCTTTTTACAATAGTCAAAGATGCTTCACAGAATAAAAAAAAAGGAATCCACACTAAAAATAGACACACGTTAATCAAACATTAAACGCATCTCTAAAAAGGTTAAAGAGTTTTGACCTGTGATTTCAACATGGGCAGATTGTTTGAGTCGCGGATGTGTTAGGGGAGAGAGTTCCAGAGGAAGGGAGCAGTTATGGAGAAGGCTCTGTCACCCAAGGATACCATCCAATAATAAAAGAGCAAGTGATTAATAATAAGCAGCATATATATATATATATATATATATATATATATATATATATATATATATATATATATATATATATATATTCTTTTTTTTTTTTTAGATATGGGCAATATTGGACTTCTGCTACATGAGGGTCCAGTAACCATGTGGTCACTGGTCTGCTGAGCATTTCAGCTCATCTGCATTGGCTCTCAACTCTTCATTTGCAAATAATTAGATTAATTTTGTTGTTATTCATCCCTGGTTTTTAAACGGTATTGTTTGATCACATGCACAGCCTTATATACCACTTACAGTGAAATATATTGCTCATGCAATTCGACCTTATGTCCAGAATGCAGCTGTATGATGAGGTTATAGAGGACCAACACAGACATGTATAGCGAAGAAGCCCTTCCTTTACATCAGTAAAGTATGATTTTTATGCATATCCTGTTGGCATTTGCTTTAAGAGCACTACTAGAAGATGAGGTTCAGTTCTCGTATTTAGGCTTAGGCCAAGCCTGCACATCCACAGTGCCGTTTTCTGAATATGATGATAGGAGAAGCAATCAGGATAGGATGACACGCTGCACTGAATTAATTACCCTGTACCGTTCAACAAGGCATCTTATAACCAGCATGCGATTTCAGTCTTTTCAGTGGTCTGAAAAGCATCAAATGCGCGGTGCATGTCTAAAGGGGGGCTTTTTGGGGAGGAATAGCCACCCTGTGATGTTGGGGGGCGGGGAGATGGGCCGAATTTTTCAGGCTGGACTGAAGACACATTTGCTCGGCAACGAAGGCGAAAACATCTGCACAAATGTTTGTTTTTACTGCCATAAAAAAAAAGGATGCACAGCACTCGGACGCATACTAACGTGTAAAAGGCATATTTGTAAGGGGGGTAAATAAGCCCTAGAGCGCGGTCACTGTTGCTGGTAGAGACAGGTGTCTGTCTAAATACCGATATCGGTTCTTTCACAACCATTAAAAACACTATAACTGCACACGTTTCCCCACGGAACCCGGTCCGTTCACAAACCCCATTTCATTCCGAGCTCTGATTCGCTTTATCTGATGAGACCCCCGCGTTGGGACTTGGTTATAAGGTCCGAACTTGCCTCAGCAACAGACAATAGCTGCACACAGTCCCGTTTCCTCTTATTTCTCTCCCCCCCCACAGCATATGCAGGCATCGCGCGCACACACTTACCGCGATGGGATGAAGCAATATTCCAGAGAAAAGGCGAATCCATTAAAGATGAGAACGAGGAGAAAAGGGCGAAAGGAAGCCGTGAGCACTCCCACTACTACTAGTACTACTACTCCATCTGCTCAGCAAAGCCGCCGCTCTCGGTTTGTGATGGGGATCACGCAGCGCCTGAGCGCTTGAGAGGATGGATGCTGTGCCCTGTCGGACTGGGAGGGGGCGGGGACAAGATGCCTACTCGGCTCCGGCGGAGCGTATTTTATTCTGTGTAGGGACCTTGTGTTACAAGTCGGCTGTCTAGCCCGCATATGCCCTACAGACCCGCAGGTCCTATAGGAACACTCCTTTCGTTATCCCAGGGAGGCTGCTTTGAAGCCTTTCAATCCTGCTTCATATTCATGGAGCTTCACACGTTGGCAGTTAGACAGGCTGGATGGTTAGCTGTTGAGCTAGTTGCTGAAGTTGATATGAGATTCAAATTTTTTTTTTTACAGAATGCTGGTAGGGATTTGGTAGCTACTACCCTATTCAAATGTGAAATTGTATTGGCCAAAAATGTTATTCATCAAGTTTTCCCATCATCATTTTTCTCAGTTAGACAAATATGGAAGAAACTACAACTACAATGTAGGCTACACACGTCAAGTCCAAAGATACAATAGCAAAAATTGCCATGAAGCACAATAATGAAAGAAACTCTAGGATTACTTAAAATAAGAAGCATTTTCTTACAAAACACCTGCGGTGAAGTGAATGAATGACACATAGCAAAAAAAAGCAATATTCTGATAGTAATAAAGATTTGACATGACTTCTTTTTGTTGTTGATATTTAAATATATTTGTCCAACTAACAGTTGCAGTGACACCCGAGAGTGATGTTGTAATAGTTGTTTCGAAACTAATGTGGAAGAAACTTAAAATGCAGTTCCTCTGACAGCCACTAGATGTTGGATCCAAGATAGTAGCCTATTAGTATCAGACCATATTGAAATAAGTCAACAAGAAAGGAAAGCACAAAAGTATTCTTCTACAAAAGAAATGTCAGTGATTAAAAGCTAGTATCAACTTTGTTTATGTGTTAAAGGGATATTTTGGACATTTTAAAGTGGGGCTGTATTGGATACTTATCTATAGTCAGTGTATTACCTTGTATAGATGCTCTTGCTGCACAAGTCAATTTCGTTGTATGGTTCTGCTGCATAATGACAATTAAAGTCTATTCTATTCTATTCTATTCAAAGCTGCCAGACTCCTTTGACAAAAATGTGGTTTTACATCGCAGTACACAGGAGGAGTTACTGGTCTACCGCTGCCTAGAGCAGTTAGTTAGGGTTTATTATGTAACGTTGGTGCTTTAAAGGGTTAGTTATGATTCACCAAAGTGACAGACTGCACTAAATGTTAACCATTTTACCACACACTCAAGAATTGAAGGCTTATTCCCAGTGAAGCTAGCCAACTGCCATCTCTGTCGCCCCCTTTACACTATTGAGTTGTTGCTCTACCTTATTGCACAACATATCTCATCTTAAAGTCTAAATCTGCCGTCCCACCTCTGTGACCCGGCTAGTCGTAGCATTAGCACTGTGAATGCACTGCTGCCAAAACTGGGACACGCACATTGAAGTGAAACCAGGGTGCCCATCTCTGCTACAAGAAATTACTGAAGAAACACTGGTGTGTTCAGTGATCTAGATTCAGGGAGCACGCTACATTACACTCTGCGCTCAGGCTCCCCCTCTTCCAATCCTCCTTTTTTTTTTAGCCCAGTTTCTCTCACTCCTCCCCTTCGTCTCTTATCTGTGGCCTTCGGTCATATTAATCAAACTGAGCAGAAAAACTGTTACTGTAAAATCAAGTAATGTGCAGTCAGCACAAGTTATATTTCACAGTAGTACTGATGTATGGGGCGCTGTACTGGATCTTAAAGGGCGGCAGTGGTAGCCTAGAGGAAGAAAATCGGGCACGACTGGAGGGTTGCGGGGTAGAAAGTCCCAGTTTCTCTTAGAGACTTCGCAGGGGGCAACAAACCTGTATCTAAATCACTGACAAGGTACGCTTGAGCGATTGGCTCTAATGGTTCAGGGCATCTGTCTAGCTGCTAAGAGAAGAAGACGGTGGATGCAGGGCTGGACTGGCCATCTGGCATACCGGGCATTTTCCCGGTGGGCCGACGCACTTTTGTGCCGAATCACCGATATAAATAGGCCTTTTTTATGTTTTGGCCGGGCCGGCCCATAAAGAACTATCAAAGAAGAACTATCAAAGAATCCCACTATGGCCACGCCTCCTGGCCCTGAGACACGAGCTGTAATAGTTATGCTTATGCTGCAAGTTTAGCATTCACGTTAAAATGGATAAGTGACCACCAAAGTGCAAGGGAGGTGCAGAGAAATTACAGGAGAAAAAGATTAAGAATCTACAGGCGGATTCCTCAAAAAATTCTGACATGTTTGGGTCTGTAGTAGCTGCTTCAACATCAGCATTACCTGAAGCCGAGGAGGAGGAGAGGTGGCTGGCTATACAGAGAAGCAGAAACAGCATCATGACAGTGAAGAAGCCGAGGAGGAGGATATGGGAGCGAGTGAGGAAAAGATGGAAGAGAGTGTAGATGACGATATGGTAAGGAGTAGGCAAATAAACAGGGACTCTCAGGAAGGGAGGGAGGCTCTGTGTGTGTGTGTGTGTGTGTGTGTGTGTGTGTGTGTGTGTGTGTGTGTGTGTGTGTGTGTGTGTGTGTGTGTGTGTGTGTGTGTGTGTGTGCGTGTCTGCCTGCGTCGAGCATGCGCGTGTGTGTCACGTCATAACGACAAGAAGCAGTTTGGCTGTAACATTAAAGTTAGTGTCTGTCAGGTAACCTAACTGCTTAAGCTTACATTGAAAATGCTAGCGGTTAGCCTGTTGGGTAGCTGTAAAGTCTGTGTGATCTATAAAATCTGTGTTGATACAAGCATCAGTGTTCCTTGAATGGTTTAATTAGCTTCTCTTGCAGGGCTCCAGACTAACTTTTTGCCTTGGTTGCACTGGTACACCCAAATTTTTCCTTGCGTCGCCGTTGAATTGTGTATCACGCTGAATGGTGATATACAATATATAGCTCTGTATTTTTTTTACAAAGTGGACTAAATGTTCAGTTTTAAGTCAAAGCCACTTTTCACAAGCTCTTTATTAATATTATTTACAAGCTTTATTAAAACAGATTGTGATTAAAATAAAATGCAAAGACAGGGTTGCCTTTACCAGTTTTAAAATATACAGCTGCAACACATGTAAAAGAAAATTATCTGAAATAAATAGCCGAGGATATATTAAAATATATATATATATATCTCTGAGAAAGCTCCTTCACTTGTTTTCAACAACAATAACAGACTGATTAACCCTTGTGTTGACTTTGGGTCAAATTGACCCGTTTTCAATTTTTGTTTTATATCAGAAAATATGGGACGTAGAAATAAGCGCTGAAAATGTGTAGAAGAAAAATGGAACAATTTAAAAATGTTGGAAAAAGCAAAAACAAACTGTGTGTCAAGGTTGACGGGAAGACAACACAAGGGTTAAAAGAGAAAGACGACGCCTGGATAGCTCAGTTGGTATATATAGAGGTTCGACTCCAACCTGCGGCCCTTTCCTGCATGTCATTCCCCCCCCCCCCTCTCCCCTTTCATGTCTTCAGCTTTCCTATCAAAATAAAGGCCGAAATCTTAAAAAAAGAAAAGAAAAAGAAAACAGACAGAAAGACATAGGGAGACAGAGGGACAGAGGGAGAGACAGAGGGAGAGAGGGGGAGAGGGGTAGTACGATGGACTGAAGCGTATACTACTCAGAGTGACGGCTGACTCATTATGAACGGGTCCAGCACGGGTCGAATGTGCTTTGGCGGGTCAGCGGCGTTACAAACGTCTTGTGTAGGCTATGAAATGTCTGTGTCGTCACTGCGCTGCATTTTTAGGAACTATGATAATGTGGCCATGGGTCACATCTCTCGCCCCGGTCCAGCAGGCTCCGTCTTACATGCTATTACTAAAAGAACTGAAGTTAGTTGCATTTAAAGGTCCCATGACATGGTGCTCTTTGTATGCTTTTATATAGACCTTAGTGGTCCCCTTATACTGTATCTGAAGTCTCTTTCCCGAAATTCAGCCTTGGTGCAGAATTACGGCCACTAGAGCCAGTCCCACAATGAGCTTTCCTTAGGATGTGCCATTTCTGTGTCTGTAGCTATTGAGGAGGAGAGAGGGAGGGGCAAGGTGGAGGGTGGGGGTGTAGCCTTGACCAACTGCCACTTTGCTCGTTTGAAAGCCATGATGTCTCTCTCTCTCATGGGTGGGCCAAATTCTCTGGGCGGGCAAAGCAGAGAAAGGGGAGGTAACCTTGCTAATAATGACCTCATAAGGAGAAGATTCCAGATCGGCCCGTCTGAGCTTTCATTTTCTCAAGGCAGAGCAGGATACCCAGGGCTCGGTTTACACCTGTCACCATTTCTAGCCACTGGGGGACCATAGGCAGGCTGGGGGAATGCATATTAATGTTAAAAAACCTCATAAAGTGAAATTTTCATGCCATGGGACCTTTAATAACTTCTAATGTGTTTTTCGCTGTGGCGGCCGCATTAACAGAGAGTTACTAGCGGAAACACTGGTACCAATACAGGTTTCCCTCTCATACTTAACAATATACAGCTGTGTTAATAACAATTAAAAATGGAGACAAATGTCAGCAGTTTGGACCGGCGGCGCTGTGTCTCTCCGTGTCGCAAGGGAGCGGTGTGTGAGTGAATGGGGGCGGGGCTGCGCGGAGGAGAGATCCAAACACAGGCACGGCTTTACAGAAGGAACGGGTCATGTAACGCAACATTAAACCATATCGATATAAACGACAACCCTTCGTTCGTGGAGAGGCAGCCGATGCGAGGACGTCCCTCTGAGTGCTATGTCATGATACTGTATAATAATGCATTATGGTTATTGATGCATTTTATTGTTGTAGGTGGTTGGGCTGGCGGTAATTCTATCTGCTTCATATACATTTCGGAAATAACACATCATGTTTTAAAACTGATCCTATGGGGTTTTTTTTATATCATATATATTAAAACTTTGAACTACTTGTTTAGCTGGGAAATACGTGTAGTGGTGTAAAAAGTATATATGTTTCTGTGAAATGCAGAATTATTAAGCACCGTATCAATGCAATGACCTCACAATTGTACTGAAGTACAGTACCTGAGTAAATGTACTTAGTTACTTTCCAGCGCTGACTGGCAGCAGCATGATGTCCCACCAATAAACGGGCAGACGCAAACACAATAGTAGCCCCACACGTCATTTTGTATTCATGTCACAATTCAAACGTCCAGTCTCCCTTCGAAAAACAAACGGGGAGTATTTTTGGAAAGCCAAGGTTCTGACGTGGGTCTGCCGTGGGAAAGCGATTCACCAAGTTGTTTGTATTTACAAGTGTTTTTAATGGCGCTCTCAGCAAAAACTGTTTACTGCCTGAAATGAATGTGTTGTTCTTGTATGTTGACGTTGAGGACGCCTCCTCTCTCTAAATGTGACTATTCTGCCAGAGAATTCATGTGACATAAAGCTTATACTGGAATGTTGGTGGGGTTTTTTAAATTTTTTAATTTATTAATCGTTTAAATTATCAAAGAGTGGTAAGATATTGAAGAATGTCAATGTGCCTATACAGACATGGTCAACAGGATAAGCTGCTGTTCAGGAAACTTAGGTTTCAGCTTCTCCCGTATTTTCTGCTCCACATCCTTGAGTTTAAAAGGATACGCCGAGAACTCATCCAACCAGCTGCAGCTCTTGCAAGGGTTGAAAAGATTTGACTAAGAGAGAGGTCAGTTGAGTCATTCAAACAAACACTTGAGCCACAAGTGCACAAACAGCTCCATAATAAAGTCATGCAGAGAGGCATTTCAACGCACTTTGACTTTGACTTCACTTTGGCGTTGAAGTAGACGGGCTAGAGTCCTGCACTGATAAATTCTTATCCCTTCCCTATTGTTACATTATTATAAGAGATGGTTTGATAAAAAAAATAAATAAATAACTTCCATCCATTAGCTGTAAGTTACAGTAACTGCAAGTAAGTCTGCATTTTTCCTTAAATCTACTTTTCCCATCTGACACATGCAAAAAGAAAAGAAGTCATACAATAGATCAAACTGGACAGTGTACATAGGAGTCTTTTGATTGAGTTGGAGAGCACTCTTTCCCTGGGGATTACACACACACACACACACACACACACACACACACACACACACACACACACACACACACACACACATAGAGGGATATCAGCTTTCACTACATCACAGTGTGTACCCTTGTCATCTCATATACTGTATGCCTGCTATTCTCTCCATCTGCCAAAGAAGCTTCACACAGACTCAACAATACAGTGCAGTGTTTCACCAATCTGATTATAGAGAGTGAAATAAAGCATCTCGGTAAGGGGCACACAATAACAAGATTGTGTTTTATTAATGATGGGGCATATTGATGCATAATGATATACCAAAATCAAGAATGACCAGAGTCTAATGTGAAATATTTATTAGGCTGATCTAAACTTTAGATGACCCAGCTCTTCTACCTGGAAAGTACAACATGGGGAAAAAAGTGAAACATAATAATAATAATAATAATAATATAAGCAATAATAATAAGTTTATTTCATATAGCACTTTTTACAGACAAAGTCACTAAGTGATATAAGGAACTGCAGTGGATATAAGGACTTGAAGGCAGGTGGGCAGAAACAATAAGAAGCGATTGCTGATAGAGAGAGATGTGCAATTATTTGCACATCAAGGCTATTGGAAAGCAGCAGCAATGAAAAGGCAATGTCTGCACGCTGACTCTGAAGCACACATTTATTCAAATAGACAATGTGTTGATTTTAATTGGATATCTGTCACTTCAAATTGATTTGAAAAATGGTCACCACACGCGTATATCAACAAATAGTATGGCAACAGGCAAAACTAAACCGTCAAGCCCAACCAGGGAAGTATTCAAAACAAATACAATTTCAAACAATACAATGAATACTCCATGTAGTTTATGTACAACCCCTAAAACCTCAAATCCAATGACATTGGGTTAAGTTTCCAACAATTCGTTTTCCCTTTCACTTTTGAGCTCCCTAATATCAACCCAAACCTTGAAGCCTTTACAGAAGTCCTAATTAACCTAACAGTATTAACCATCGGATGATTTTTTTTCACGTCACAAACCAGAGAAAGTGGTGTCTTCTTTTCCTCCCATTGCCACGTAATCCTATTAATGGCATTTTTTTTTCATGTACTATCTTCCTCAGTGTGTATTCTGTATTGCAGAGTCTCTGCTCAATTCACTTCATTTTGTGAGGCGAATGATAGTCACACTCAAGATCTCTCCCTCTTCAGCAGTTCAGCAGCCATGACTCCTCTCTCCGGCACTCAGTTAAGTGTCTCAGTTGATTTCAAAAGACTCTTCCTCACTCTTTCTCGTCACTGTACTGTATCAGAATAAGTGGCTGAATCTACTTATTGATGGGGCTTCAGAGTCGCACTGAGACTGCTGTGTGTGTCGGTGTGTGTCTGTGTTTTGTGTGTCTACGGCCCCATTATTCAAGAAGCTTATTGATCGGGGGGTGTTTGGTTTCTCGGCGGCTCCTAAGCGGTGGGCTCGTTTCCATGGTAACTTCACAGGCTGGCTGCGAAGCGCCGGCCTTGGCTGTGATCAATGTTGCTGGAGAGACATGGAAGCGGCCATTCACACACGAACGCACACACACGCACACACACACATGCTGTACACACACACAGCCTAAAGATCAGACAATGAGAGGTTTTATATGTACTACTGTCTGTTTCCAGTGCTACCCAGAAATTCCCCTTTTCCTTGACACAACATGTAGTAATGTTCATTTAGAAAACAGAGTATCCGGCTGTTAACTTGACAAAAAATACTGTAGTGTTAACACAGTTGCTTGCTTTTCAGGAAATACTGTATATTCCCTCAGATCAACTGAGGTATCATTCTGTGATGAAGTGTTATTACCAGCAGTCATGAGGTTTAAAGGGATGCTACAACTCACTGTTCATGATTATTTTTGTCTGCCAGACTCATCCCAATCTTCTGTGAGATACACCTCCATCTGCTTCGCTGTCATCTTTTCACCTTTAAGGGGAAATGAGAAAGCTCCAGCAGCTTGCAGCATTTGCATCAGAAGTGTGTTAGTGTTCTGTGTTACAGGAGGAGAGAAATACAACAGCCATGGAATATACTTTGGGCATGTGCACACAAGCAGGGTGGCCAGTTTGTGACTATTGCAAACTAAGTTGATCGACAAGAAATTGATCAAAAATTAAGAGCGATTTAAAGTGTGGATCAGATGTCATTCAACTCAAAGTGGATAGCTTATTAAATAGTCAAAACTGTTACAAAGGACTTTGTGCCAGGCTGTTCCCATTAACTTGGTCAGAGAACTTTTTTTTATTATGGATACAATACAATTAATATCAAGTGTCACTCAAATGGTAGCGCATGACACAAAAGGAGCCTGATGGGAAATGCCTACAGGAGATTTGAGGGAACAGCCATTCCTCTTGTTGGCAAAATGACCAAAATGCATGCACCTTGTGAACCTGTCATCCCCCCTCTCCATCCCCTAGTAACTGCAGGGGCAGAGGGGTTGTTCAGTTGAATATGTTCTAATCTAGACTGCCTGACACATTGATTCTTTATGCGACCGAGGTTTGTGCAAGTTAGAGTTCATGGCCCCGGCCATGGCTCTAAATATCTGTTGCCTTAATGTGCTGTGTACTGATAAAATCATGGCATTGTCCATGGTGCTGAAAGTAGCAGAAGGATTTTTGGGGGAAAAAGAGGCATTCATGGGCAGTTCACTAATTGCAGGTGAACGAAATGAACTGGGGCCACACCCCGCTAAATATTAACAAATCGCCTACTGTTTATTATTCATGCAGAATTGTGGACTATGTGGTCTAAAACATGAGTTTCAATACCACACGTTACTTAGTAACATGTTACAGTAAAATAATATATTTTTCAGTAACGATTAGTGTAAGGGATTACAATGTGATGAAGGTCTGATTTGGTCTCTTTGCATTCAGCTGATAGACTGGTCCGATACGTGTTAGTTTGCTGGCTTGGGGCAAGGCTGTTAGCTTCTATCAGAAGAGGAGAAATGTGCCTCATGGTGACAATAAATGTGCCTCCCGCTAGGTGTTTGGTGTTTTAAGCCGCCAACGTCGTCTTCCAGGCAGCGCTGCCTGGAAGGCACTAGAATTAGGCAATGGTTAGGATTATAGGGTCAGGGTTAAGGTTAGGGTTAGGTCAAGGGGGTAAGCTTCGCTTCAGAACTCGAACCTCCTATGGCACCATTTTGATGCCACAAAGAGATCACCTCCCGGTAGCATTCCACTGAACTGACTAGCATTCATTTTGACGTCACTTTGACAGCGAATAAACTTTACATCTGAAGTGTTTAAAGACTCTATTTGTCCATTGTTTATTTCTAAAGAAACACGACAGTGTATAAAAGGCTCCATTACCTTGTATCTGACATTATGGCTCCATAGCAGACGTTTTTGTAAAAATAGGCTAACGATTGTGTCATAACCAAGTGACTTACTGTCGCATAGTAGAGGAATTACCGTACAGTACAGGAGAAGCTCGCAGGCAGTTTCGACTTACGTTAGCTGTTTAGGTTTAATTACTAATTTTAACTAGCATGTTAGTGATCAATAATTAGCCTGTGCCCATGTTATCTCCTTACATATACCTACACTCTCCGTCTCTGCAAGATTGGGAATGACTAAGATTTCTCTTGGCACAGCTAACAGAAGACTTACAACTTTCAGACAAGTTGCTCACGTCACATTTACGTTGTCTCTGTCAGTTGGAGGCTGCGCAGTAAAGCAAGTGATCACCGGAAAAGTGCTTCTAATAGCCTTCACTGGTCTCCGTCCAGAGCAACGGGCTCTCTAGGTCCATTTTATATATGTCAATGGGTTAGGTGCCTTGAAGTCGACGTTGGGGGCTTAAAACACCATCGAGCCATCCTTGCTTCCTCATAGTTTAGCTTGCTAATGTTAGCCATGGGTAAGCCTACATTCATGGATAGATGTGTTGGAGGATTGGAACTGCAGTCACTGGGGCTAAGCCAGCTATTGTTGGTCAGTAAATACCTCCAAAAATAGTTAGCATCTGTGACCTACACTGTTAAAATCCAGCAATACATCTACAAGAAAGTTGTATATAACTGAAATGGAAATGCAATCAGATATATCCATATACAGTATATGCATTCATATGCATTTTCTGGATTCTCAACTGAGATTTGAAACTCTGAAAGGACATTTCACACACAGGCCCAAATATATAAAAAACAAACAAAAAAAACACGTCCACACACAGCCAGTATTGTGCGGGAGTCATGCCGATCTGCTGCTATAAATAACTTGGCTCAAGAGGTTGTCGTGGCAACCAACAAACTGATGCCAGGGTGGGAATTATCAGCTCCTTGAAGAGAAAGGCACATTCAATGGAGGGACCCACGGTGACAAAGGAAAGGATGCAAAGGAGAAGGGGGAAGGAATGGAGCAAGAGAGGGAGATCGGAAAGGATAACGGGACCCTGGAGATGGAACAGAGTCCATGTAAAAGAGAGAAAGAGGAGAGAAAGAATACAGAAGAAGATGAGGACTGAGAGGAGAAGGACATATGTAAATAATAAGATAGGAGAAGAGAGGGTTGGAATGGATAAAAGAAAAATTTAAATAAAGAATGGTGGTGAAATGCAAGTACGAGGAATGAAGAGAGCACAGAGGAGACGGGGGCAAAGAAAGGAGAGAAGAGAAGTGGGGTGACAAAGATGATTCAAAGAAGATTAAGGATGAATGAGAAGAAGAAGATGGGGATGGGGAGAGAGGCCTGAAGAGGAGCGGATGGGGCATGAAGAAGTAAAGAGGAGGAAAGATGGAGGGCAGGTGACAGAAAAGAGGGGAGTAGAGAGTGAGTGAATAGAGGACACAGTCTTTTCAGTTATTACTGTATAATATTTCACAATAGATATTATCTCCTATAATGCATACAACTTGGTCATTAGCTTCAAAGCTAGAATTGGGTCTGTATGGTCTCGGGTTGTTTTTTATGGTTTGGGCCTCTTTGTTCCAGTTAAAGAAAATACGCTTTATCGCTATGCTACAGAGATTTGAGGTTTTGTCTATTTTGTCTATAAAGCAGAAGCCAGGAGATGTTTAGCTTAGCTTAGCATAAAGACTGGAAACTGAAACAGCTAGCCTGTCTCTGTCCAAAGGTAACAAAAATCTGTCTACAGTATCAGCACCTCGAAAGCTCACTAAATAACTTGATATACAGCATCTTGTTTGTTTAATCTGTACACAAACCGATGTGGAGGGGTGGGGGGGGGCTATGTTCATGACTAATTATTTACTGGGACTGGGAATAGTGATTTTTCCACTGGTTGCCTGGTAACCTTTAGCCTGGCCCTACCAGACTTTGGTACATTTCATTTGTACAGAGAGTCTGGCCACTCTCCACTGACAAGTGTTAACTTCCTTGAAGGCGGGTGCTCTGTTGAAGTTTAAAACTATTGGATCTGCCCAGAGCCACTCTGGTAGCCTGGCTCCGCCCTCCTATGTACTGTCTGGTAGGACCAGGCTAATAAGAGGGGAGACGGCTTAGCATCGCTAGCGTTAGCCTTAGCCAACTCCTTCACCACTAACGGAGCGATCTGGAAAATCAAACTGTTCCCGAACCCCGTGGGGAGGAGGGCGGCAACATCATGGCCACCAACACAACTCAGCAAAGATTGTTCTTTCTCGGGCTTTAACTTCTGGAGCGTCAGCACAACGGACCGCAGCTTTCTCCGCCGCCATTACGGAACTCGCCGAAGGTTACAGAACCTCAACGTCATCGTTCTCAGCCACTCCGTCTGTTCGCTGATTGGACATGTTAAAATTTGATCGGAGAAAACCCAAGGATATACCGCAAACCCAGACGTAGTACTCAAGGAAAATGAAAATTGAGCGGAAGTACGTAGGAGGGCGGAGCCAGGCTAGGTAACCCATAGGGCGATGACAAGACTCCAGGAAGTCACTGCTCCCCGGCAAAAACATAGTCTCTCTTCTCATATAACTCTTCTCATATAAAGCAAGAAAGCGAATATCCCAAACTCTCAATCTGTTCCTGGTAGTATACTTCCAACTTTGGGACAAGTTGTAAAGTTAAAGACAAGTGACAAACACCTACCTTAAATGCTCCTAAGGACTGTTGACAGATTATTCCTTGATTTACATTTTTCCAATTTATATTAAAAACACAATCGGCTTGTTCTTAAAAAAAGGCCCTATCCCGTGCCATTGACCCCCCCCCCCAACCTCCTCCCCTCCATTAGCCTCGCAGGACAGATGCTGGTGCTGACCTAGACTCTTTCTGCCTCCAACTCCCATACTCACACAGCGGCCGTCTGGCTTAACGTGTGGTGTTCCGCTGTGTGAACAGACACTAATGCTGACATGAGGCTTTAACGGGATCACAGGGAGAGGAGGGGGTGGGTCGTGGCTGGGAAGCGCTAGGGTGCAGAGGGCAGGACGGATGTGCAAGAGGGGGGGGCAACAGGGGAGAAGGAGATGTTCAAATGAGTGGGAAAGATCTGCGAGGAGGGGTTAAAGGGGAGCGAAGGGCAGAAATACGGCGCATTTGAATTGGGTAGAAGCGAGGAGAGTGAGAGGGATGATGGGGAAACAGACGGGGGACGTTCGGGGGGGGGGGACTTAAGGAAGACAGAGAAGGGGCTGCAGGGAGGATTAGTGAGGCAAGACAAAAGCCCAGAGCTGCGGAGGGAGCTGGCGCTTTTCATCTGCATCAGCCATAAATCATCACACCCATTCTTTTTTTCTGTCCTGCTTCATTCCGTGTTTATCTTTTTGATCATAAACACAGACAGTGGAAAATCCCCTCTGTTGTTGATGCCTCTGTTTCTACATCTCTCTGTATCTGTCAGTTTCTTTCCATTTCTCCGGCTCGTTCGATGCCTCGCCATTTCTCAGCCTCTCCCCTGTATCTCTCTGGTTCCCCATCTCCATCTCCTTCTATCCATTTAAGACAGTGAAGGAGTAATTCCCCAAAGAAATCCTGCAAGAGTGAAGTTTTTCCGTACACAAGCTTCTTCTTTTCGTGCAACACAAGACACAAATAAAATCACGCTGAAAGTTTAGCTTCAGAGCCGTGTTAGTGTCTATCTTACTTTTCACACTTCCTACAGAACTGGAGTGGGCTCGATGGGAGCAGACCACTATTAAATCTGACATTTCAAAAGTCTGGTTGCTGCACTTGAACTACATCTTTAACCCTTGTGTCGTCCTCCCGGGTCAAAAACGTTTTTTGACACTTGACATTTTCGTCCCTTTTTCTGACTTTTTTTTTTAGTTTTCACTAACACCAACTTACTACCACTAGTTTTACACTACTTTTTGGAATTCAGGGTCAATAAACCTCATCTATATGCAATTATACCTAATATTTGAGTTAAAAAAACAGAAATTATGAATTAGTTTAATAAAAAATAAAATAGTTAAGATCAGAGGAACGTATATATTGAGTCAATGAGTTTAGTCAGGATACTGATTTGAAACCATTGAGCCATTGCAATTTTCACCCGAAATTCAATGAAAGTGATCAATTATATTTGCAAAGAGCGTTGTATGGAATCCATCCTTTTTTTGTGGTAATTTGGTTAAAAAGAAACCCATATTTCTGATATAGACATTCTTAAAGGTCCCATGACATGGTGCTCTTTGGATGCTTTTATATAGGCCTTAGTGGTCCCCTAATACTGTATCTGAAGTCTCTTTTATATAGACCTTAGTGGTCCCCTAATACTGTATCTGAAGTCTCTTTCCCGGATACCCAGGGCTCAGTTTACACCTATCACCATTTCTAGCTACTGGGGGACCATAGGCAGGCTGGCGGAATGCATATTAATGTTAAAAAACCTCATAAAGTGAAATTTTCATGCCATGGGACCTTTAAAAGGGGTCAAAGTTGACCCAAGGACAACAGGAGGGGTAACTATGGGATGGATTTGATCCAGAAGAATATGCAGTCTAGATTATTTTATTACACCTCCTTGTGTAAGGAGTCCACTATCCTTCAAAACAAAAGAAAACATCACATTTTGCACCATGAATGCCCATTTATTGAACACAATTAATTACAGATGTAGAAATGAATACGTCATTTATACTGTAAAGAAACAGGAGCCCGGTCTCATTCATTCTATGTTGTTATACAATTTCTGCACAATGAGTGTACAGCTTGACAAAAAAGAGTGACCCAGTTTTCATCTTCATCAAAATGAGGATGCTGCATATTAAAAGCTGCAGCAAGAAGGGTCCTGATGCTCCAAACAGATTGGGCTTGTCTCATATGAACTTTGTGTAGTTTCTATGACCGTCACAAACAAGTCACCGGGGTTAAAATGCAAATTAAAAAGAAACGATGTTTCCTGCTCACTGAAAATTATCCACTCAGCTCTGTTTTCCTGTGCAGATCTAGACCGCACCAACTCTGGGTCTGTTCAGCTCAGACGTCACTACTTGAGGCGAACAATTTGAACTGAATGGGAGCAGATGTTCTCTGAGAAGTCTGGGAAGCATGAATGGGGTTATGATGTCACTGGAAGAGAACTTTGAATGGTTTCCATGGAAATACCTATTAAGCTATGCACTTTGAGTTAGAAAGAAAGTAATTAACACACACACACACACACACACACACACAAACAAAGAAAATGTTGAGGACTTATAATTATATATATATATATATATATATATATATATATATATATATATATATATATATATATAATTATAATTATAATTATAATCCCATCCGTAAACCAACCCCAAAATAAAATGTGAAGAGCTGCACGATGTCCTCAAAACACAGATTTCTCTCTCTTGTGTCGGCACTGTCCTCGTAAGTATGTAAATATGGGCCCACATTCTGACATACACAAGCATGCATTCATACACACACTGCCACACACGTTAGCGCAATTCCATACGCAGGCCTTAGGGTGCTCTCCCAGAAACTCTGTGCCGTTTGGGCTAACCTAAAAGATGACACACAAAGGATCACACAAAAATACAAACTGTACACACACATACACATGGTGCATACACACTAAGGTGAGTCGGGCTGCCTATTTGTGTGATTAAATCAGTGTTGTGAGGTGGAGAAAGCAGCATTCATCTCCATTAGAGACTCAGAGGACTGAAAGCTCACTGTGACTCAACACACACACACACACACACACACACACGCAAGACACTCATTAGTAATGTAGTTTGCTCAGGGCACTGAAGTGTCCAAAAAAAGAAATATAAAAATGACTCTGAGTGAATGTATCCAAATATGATAAACAAATACTTTTTTTTGTGGAGTTTGATTAAATTCTGCATCGTTCATCGTCAAGTGCAGACAAGAGGATCACTGCAAACACGCAGAGGATCTGGACTGTGATAAAAAAAAAAAAAAAGGTATCCTCCACACCAAGAATGTCATTTCTTTCCGGCCAGAGAGAAAATGTGTTGCCCATGAGGATAAATAATGTAGACTTACATCTGCAGGAGATAAATAATACAACACGCAATCTTTTGTTTCCTCCTCTCCTCCCTCTTTAAGCATGTAGAACCTTTTCTTCTCATCCTCTTCTCTGATGTTTTGTCACCTCTCCTCCCCTCACAGGTCAGTGAACACAGCACAAGTACAAATGGGATGCAAAATACAACAGCCACCCGTCTGTGCATAAATATCCTCCATACTGTAAGATTCATGTGTCACAGAATAAAACAGAATAGGATATCTCTCCAGCTTATATTTTCAGTAGCCCTGATGCTGATCCACCCTGCAAAGGTCACTGATGTCTCACTAAAATGGCTTTGTCATCATAAAATGCAGTGAACTGATATGAACATAATGTTTGATTGCAGCAGTCAATTGTTTGTTTTCAATCCTACACACGCTGATGTCATGCTGCTGACATTATAAATGTCAACGCGCCAGTAATTGCATTACCAGAATGTGAGATGGGTGTAACATAAAATGCATGGCTTGACATCACTGCTGTGTTAACGCCACTGAAGTGACATCATTTATCCGTACAAGGAAAGACTACTATCTTGAAAGATTTAAGTCTGGAAAGCATTCATCCAAAAATCGTCCGACAAGATACTGTATACAGCAGCAATCGGCAAACTATACACGATGTTGGGACTCACCATCTCTCAAAAGCCAGTGAACAACTTTGAAAAATATTTAAAGAGCGTGTTTAAAATATCAAATGAAGCAATACTCGGCAACAGTACTCAAATGTATTCTGAGATTGATTCCAGTGGATAGTTTGTGGGAAATTAGGTTTTGATGCAGCATCACAAGGTGGTGACGTTAGATGGCAGATGTTAAACTGGTATTATGCTGGCATTATGCTGCATACTGTACCCCCAAACATTTGCAGACTTGACGCCTCTATTTAGGATTTTTGTTTGCTTCCATTATATTTCCAAAAAACATTCTGCTTGAGTTCATAGTGGTAGGACTATTTCAACTTGCTGCCACTCACAGCAAGGAAAACAACGCAGAAACTAGTTGCACTGGTATGACTGATCAGGAAGGCTGGCTCCGTTATTGGCTGCAAACAGGCAAACTTTTGAAGCTGTGGTGAAGAGGAGGTCACTGAACAAACTGTTATCTATCATGGATAAGCCCGACCACACTGGTCCAACAGAGGAGCACCTTCTCTAAGAGGCTCCGACAGCTTCGATGTGGCACGGACCGCTACAAGAAATCATTCATACCACGGGCAATTCAACTTTAACACTTCATCACTGAGTGTTACCAGCAGGTTCACTGCACTGAGTGTAACTTGCACAATAGGTTTATCTACATCTTTATCAATACTAGTTAAGTAGTTGTACATTTTTATTCCCAACTTGTATATATTTAAAATATTTGTTCTTGTATTCTATCCTATTTATTATTTCATGTATATTGTATCCCATTAGTCCATGTATATTCTGTATGTGTGCTGTGTGTCTGATATTTTGCTGCTGTAACACTGTAATTTCCCATTTTTGGGATCAATAATAATCTATCTATCTATCTATCTATCTATCTATGAGGACCCTAAATATACACTTCCTTGGCCATAGTGAGCAAATATACTGTATAAAGTTCTTTTTTTAAATGGCCAGCAACATCAGCTTCAAAGTTTGACTATCTGGTTCGGACCAATAAACATTGTTAGTACAATTTGTGAGCTTAACTTTCTAGCTTGATTCTTTGATTGTGTCATATTGCTAATTATTCATTCCAATTTATGTTACAACCCTGGCAGACTATGACGTCATCATGCATCAAAATAACAGCCCTGTCTCTTAAAAATAAACTTCCCATACAACAAAACAGCATTCTCAATTACGTTTGGAAGGAAATGTATTTTATCCTGCCTTCCTTCTTTTCTTTTTTGTTGACATAGCACATATATGTTTCTAATCATGTCCGCGTAGGGAGAAGGTCGGGGTGGATGGATGGGTCAAACTTTCACCAAGAAGGAGACCGCTGTTTGTGTCTCGTGTAAAACCAAAATTTAACGTTAATTATTTCCGTAACGTTCTTACCCGTAACCTATGTCACATACATAACATACGAATATTCACTTACGTGACACGCGTAACTTAAATAACGTAATAAATGTACTTATTTGAACCCAAATCAACATATTTTTGTAATCCAACCAAGTACTTTTGTTTTGATTGGAGGAGGGTCTGGCTAGTCCACACAGCATTCCGGTATGTGAGGAAAACGTGCTCTGGTTTATTGGCATTTCTTTAAACCAATCACAATCAACTTGGGCTGCGCTAGGCGCCATACAGAGCAATGGCGCCTCGCCTTGGGAAGGAACTTGTTTTGGTGGAACGTGTACGTTCAAAAGTTGTTTTAGTCTTGCAACAGAAATCTCAGATTGGACACATTGTCTAGCTAGCTGTCTGGATTTACCCTACAGAGATCTGAGAAAAGGTTAACCATAGTCCTCAGAAATCCACCGGAGTATAAAATGTCAACACAAAGAAAGCCCAAGGTAACGGATATCCGGCTTAAATGAGTGAAATCCGGAGGAATTTCCATCAGCAACGGAGCAATCCCAGAAGTGGAACGTTGTGAATATAGACTAGAGATAAAGTGACATCACACTGCCTTCTCTGCTTTTTCTGCATCCTTTACAGCCTTATTCATGAATCAGGATGACTCTACTGGCGGCGTGCATGCAACATCTGCGCAAAGCCTAAAAAAAAAGTCTTCCATTTATGGTTAGATAATGATCTGTCAAAGTAGCACAGCATTAATTCAATTATAAATAAACCAGAAAAACCTGGAGCCATCTCTCTGAAATCTCTTTGTTTTTGCACTCCTTTGAAGATGAGCCGTAGCAGAGGGATAGTGTTCTGTGTTAATTACAGCCTCCTTCAAGTCCTGTTGTATGCCACTCTTCCAAAAGCAACCACAGAAAATGTTCTATACTTGTAGTGGGTTTTAGGAATTATTATAAATCTTACTCTACAGGAAGCAGAAAATGTATCTGTCCAACTGTGTACATATGTGGTAACACATTCACCGCCTGATATGGCTGTAAAATGTAATGACACTGCTGCACAATATGCTTCTTGCCTATGGCAAGTAAAGTCATAATTGCCCATTTACAATATGTCTTTGTACATTTAGAGGCATGTATGTATGTGTGTGTGTGTGTGTGTGTGTGTGTGTGTGTGTATGTATATGTATGCTTGCGTGTATGTATGTATATTTGTA